>NC_057794.1:98101292-98401292 GCF_018294505.1 Triticum aestivum
ACTCTAATGTGCAGTCAAATTATCTCTATAATTTATCATGATTTTGTGAACTTAAAGTGTATGACTATGTGTTGTTGTTTAACATTTTTATGGGTTGCTTTATGGGCAAGTTTTTTTGTTTTTGAGAATGTGTTTTTGTACATTGTTGTTTAAAATGTGTTGCTATTAATAACATTTTCTACTCAATTGATGTGTTGTAAATGCAGGTATTTTTACCCGTGGGTACCCATCTATCGTGTCGAGTGACGGGTATGGGAATAAGTTGTACCCTTGACGGGTATGGGTGATAGGTAAGTTGAGGGTGGACGGGTAAGGGTATGGGAAGACTCCATCCGTACCCATACCCTACGGGTGCCATCCCTAGGCCCTAGTGACAAGCATTAAGCATAGCAAAGTCATAGCAACATCAATATCATAACATAGTGGATACTAGGGATCAAGCCCTAACAAATTGAATAGATTACATGATAAATCTCATCCAACTCCATCACCGTCTAGCAAGCCTACGAAGGAATTACTCACTCCTGCTGGTGAGCATCATGAAATTGGTGATGAAGAAGGGTTGGTGATGATGATGGCGACGAGTCCCCCTCTCCGGAGCCCCGAAAGGACTCCAGATCTGGCCTCATGATAAAAAACAGGAGGTGGCAGCGGCTCCATATCATAAAACGCGATGAAACTTCTTCTCTTATTTTTTCTCGGGAAATAGGAATTTATAGACTTGAGTTCAGGGTCAACGGAGCCACGTGGGCCCCACGAGGCACCAGGGCGCGCCCAGGTGGGTTGTGGGCCACTGGTGGCTCCCCTTCTATGGGTATTCACTCCAGTATTTTTTATTTATTCCATAGAAAATCTCCAAAATGTTTTGTCCAATTCCGATAACTTTTATTCCTGCACAAAAACAACAACATGGTAGTTATGCTGAAAACAACGTCAGTCCAGGTTAGTTTCATTCAAATTAGAGTCCAAAACAAGAGCAAAAGTGTTTGGAAAATTAGATACAACGGAGACATATCAACTCCCCCAAGCTTAACTCATTGTTTGTCCCCAAGCAATTCAGTAAACAAACTAAAAGTGTTAAAGGAAATTTTTTACGAACTGTTTTGTTCTTGTATCCGTATATAAGCTTAAATAGTACCTAGGTTTCAACAAAGATCATAACTAACCATGCAAATGATAACTCTTAGAAATTATATTCACTCATATCAATGGCATAATCAACTAGCGAGCAGTAATAACATATCTCAAATGCCAACACTTTGTCAAAACAATCATGATATAATATGACAACATGATATCTCACTAACTCTTTCTGAGACCACAAAACATAAATGCAGAGCACCTCCAAAGTTCAAGCAACGATTAAACATTGTAATTCATGGTAGAAGAGATCCACTCATGATGCATACAATATTAACTATACACAATGCATAAGAACGACAATAGTGCTCTCGGGACTGGTGCTTGTTTGAGAAGGTGATGACTCAAAAATAAAAGTAAAATAACATAAAATTAAATGGATAGGCCCTTCATAGAGGAAAGCAGAATTTGCAGAGATGCCAGAGCTCGAAGTTTAAATCAGAGATAAAAGTAATTTTGAGAGGTATGCCTTTCCTGTCAACATCACGACCGAGAGTTTTCAATATCTTCCATGCTAAACAAATTAGCGGTGGTTCCCAAGCAGAAAGATAAAGTCTACTCCCCTCAGCCAACAAACACAAACCATGTCTAGCCGAATCCTCGGGTGCCATCCATACCAACAACTTTCCTGGGAGTTTGTTTAATTTTTTGCGATTTGATCATGGGACTGGGCATGTGATCCTGATTACCAGCCCCTCTCGTGTAAGGACACATGAATAAACACTCATCATGAGAATAACCCACTTATCATGGAAGATACTGACTGCCCCCTATTGCTCCATGAGCGGTACGGGCACACAAAACAGATGTTCATTTGAATGTTTAGAGGTGGCACATGCAAATTTACTTGGAACGACAGGGTAATACCGCATATATAGGTCGATATAGTGGACTCATGTGGAATAACTTTGGATTAGGGATTTGGATGCACAAGCAGTATTCCCGCTTAGTACAGGCAGAGGCTAGCAAATCGATTGAGAAGCGACAAACTAGAGAGCGACAACGGTCGTAAACATGCAATGTGAATAATTAACATTGAATACTAGCATGAGTAGGATATAAACACCATGAACATAAATATCATGGATGCTATGTTGGTTTTGAATCAACTACATGTGTGAACATGTGCCTAGTCAAGCCACTCGAAACATTTGGAGGAAGATACCATACTATCATACTACATATAACCATTTTAATGCATGTTGACACCCAAGATAAATCATTATCAACTCCTAACTACTTAAGCATGGCATGAGCAACTATAATCTCTAATTGTCATCATAAACATGTTTAATCATAATATGCTGAATCATGGATACCGAGTTAAACATATTTACAAAAACAAAAACAAGTTGAGTTCATACCTGCTTTTCCTTGCCACAGTCACTTCATCAAATTATCGTCATTATTGCCTTTCACTTGCATGACTGAATGATATGAAAATAATAATAGTGCAAGAGTGTCGTGGACTAAGCTGGAATCTACAAACATTTTATTCAAAGGAGAAGACAAAGTAATATGAGCTCTTTGTTAGATCAACAATAATGGATATGAGAGCCACTCAACATTTTCATTGTGGTCTTCTCCTTACGATGACTCAACAAAAGAAAAGAATTTCAGAGAAACAAACTGATATATTTTTGAAGTTTTAAGTTTTTCTTGAAGAAGGCAAATTAAAGAAGGAAAAACAAAAACAAGAAAAACTATTTACATGGGAAAGCTCCCAACAAGCAAAAGAAGAAACGAGAAATCTTTTGGTTTTTTTAATACTACAACTAATTAAACAAGAAAGAAAAAACAAAAAGAAGTGAGAAATATTTTTGAATTTTCTCTAAGTTTTTCAAACACATAAGAAGGAAGCAAAAATAAAACTAACATGTATTGTGCAATGAAAGAGGATAAACACCGACAATTGGAGTGAAATGCATGAACATGAATGTAATGTCGGTGAGAGATACGTACCCCCCAAGCTTAGGATTTTCCTAGCTTGGTAATCACCATCGCTGATCTAGGTAATAATCGAAGTGTTGCGGAGACAACCCTTGAGCGTCCCAATCCCGGGCCTCGTCCTTTGCTGTTGCCAAAGCGTTCTAGCACGCAGTGATGTCCGATGGCATAACGGTGTATCCATTCATGGCATGAAAGTCAAACAAAGTAGGTGCGGGCAATGGAATCATATCATGAATATCCTCACTAAAAACCAAGTTATAACGAATGTTGTGAGGAGGCTCAAGGGCATCAATGAAATGGTGATCCTGCATAGACTGGTGATCTATGTAAACTCTAGGCAACAAATAATCGTGATGGCGTATATTAACATGGAAATGCCTCACTAAGCGAGTAGCATAAATACCGCCATGATTTTACCCTTAGTTTGATTAGTGTGAAGGCGACGTGCAATGATAGCTCCCAAGCTATAAGAGTTGTCACTGAAAAGTGCATGGTGTAAAATGGCGAGGTTAGGAGCACTGAGCGCACCCCCTGCTGATAACTCACAAGTGTAGGGGATCGCAACAGTTTTCGAGGGTAGAGTACTCAACCCAAACTAATTGATCCGACAAAAGGGGAGCCAAAGAATATTTGCAAGTATTAGCAGTTGAGTTGTCATTTCAACCACATTTGGAGACTAAATATCTGTAGCAAAGTGATTAGTAGCATAGTAGTAGGGTAATTTGATAGTAGTAGTAACGGTAGCAATGGTAACTGTAACAATAGTAGCAATAGTTTTATAGTAGTTGTGATAGTAGCAATAGTAGCAGCAGTAATAGTAACTTAGTAAGAAAAATTATGTGAAAAGCTCGTAGGCATTGGATCGGTGATAACATTGGATAATATTCATCATATAGCAGTCATAACCTAGGGCGACACAGAACTAGCTCCAATTCATCAATGAAATGCAGACATGTATTCTGTATATAGTCATGCATGCTTATGGAAAAGAACTTGCATGCTATCTTTTGTCCTACCCTCCCGTGGCAGCGGGGTCCACAAGGAAACTAAGGGATATTAAGGCCTCATTTCAATAGAGAACCAGAACAAAGCATAACTCCTCAAACTATGGTAATCACTGAAAAGAATCCCAATTATTGTCACCTTGGGGTATGCGGATCATAACACATAGCAGGTGCATACAACTTGCAAGATCGGATCAAGAACACAAATATATTGGTGAAAACATAAACGGTTCAGATCTGAAATCATGGCACTCGGGCCCTAGTGACAAGCACTAAGCACAACAAAGTCATAGCAACATCAATCTCATAACACAGTGGACACCAGGGATCAAGCTCCAACAAAACTAACTCGATTACATGATGAATCTCATCCAACCCATCATCGTCCAGCAAGACTATGAATAAATTACTCATTCCAGACGGTGAGCATCATGAAATTGGTGATGGTGGATGGTTGATGACGATGAAGACGGAAGATATCCCCCTCCGAAGCCCCGAACGGACTCCAGATCTGGCCCCCGGATGAAGAACAGGAGGTGGTGGTGGCTTCATATCGTATAACACGATGAAATTTCCTCTCCTATTTTTTCTCAAAAAATAGGAATTTATAGTGTTGATATTAGGGTCAGCGGAGCCACGTGGACCCCACAATACAACATGGCACACCCTGGTGCCTTGTGGGCACAGGGTGGCTCCCCTCTAGTGGATCTTGGCTCCAGTATTTTTTTATTTATTCCATAAAAAATCTCCAAAAAGTTTCGCCCAATTCCGAGAACCTTTGTTTCTGCATAGAAACAACACCATGGTAGTTCTGCTGAAAAGAGCGTCAGTCTGGGTTAGTTTCATTCAAATCATGCAAATTAGAGTCCAAAATAAGAGCAAAAGTGTTTGGAAAAGTAGATACGATGGTGACGTATCAACTCCCCCAAGCTTAATTTGTCCTCAAGCAATTCAGTTGAAAAACTCAAAGTGATAAAAAAACTTTTATGAACTCTTTTCTGTCATGCATGTACATCCATGACGATTTTATGACAGAATCAAGATAGTCATACCTGTGCTGTCGTAGAAGTGTTCCATGACATTACCAAAATTATCATCACGGAAGTGTCCACTTCCATGACGATAAATGGCGCATCATGGAAGTGTTTTCGTCAAGGTTAGCCGACATGTGGCATCCACCTAACGGGTTGCCGTTAAGCTATCGGGTTCCGGTTTGCATCCAATGACCCATTAACAACACAGAGCAATGGGGACTTTCCACGTGTAAAATTCTCATTGGTCATAGGAACCACGTGTCAGCTCGCCATTGGGACAGATAGCCGCCTATGATATGTCGACATGTGGCACGGCCCAATAGTGGCCCATTTAGCTTACAAAGGCTGGCCTGTTTGACTTGGTCAAAAGCTAGCGGGCCAGACCGTTTGACTTGGTCAAAAACTAGTGGGTCGGCCCATGAAAAGTCTGTTAATGGTCTGTTCGCATATAGCCCATTTTGCGGCCCGGTAACTCATGACCCGTTAGGGCCTTTCTAAATTCGGCCCAACAACATCGTGTGGGCCATCTAGTATAATACCAGCCCGTTTCAATTTTGGCCCATGTAGGGCCCATGAAGGCTTTCAGTCCATATGAGGCATTTCGTCCATTTGGGCGCTTTAGTGGCCCGTGGTTACTCTGGTCCATAATAAATAGTAAAATTCTTTATACCCATTGACGACCCATGATTCACATGGGCTGTTTCCAGCCCGTGTTAGCTTGGCCTACGGACGACCCATAAATTCTTGGGCTCTTTTCGGCCCTCGGTTACTTCTGGTCCGTTACTGGTCTATTCTTTGATACGTCTCCAATGTATCTATAATTTTTTATTGTTTCGTGCTATTATATTATCTGTTTTGGATGTTTTATATGCATCAATATGTTATTTTATATTATTTTTGGACTTACCTATTAGCCTAGAGCCCAATGCCAGTTCCTGTTTTTCCCTTGTTTTAGAGTTCCGCAGAAAAGGAATACCAAACGGAATAAAACTTTCGCGATGATTTTTCTTGGACCAGAAGACATCCAGAGGACTTGGAGTGCAAGTCAGAGAAGCCACGAGGCAGCCACAAGGACGAAGGGCGCGCCCAGGGGGTAGGGCGTGCCCCCACCCTTGTGGGCCCCTCGTGACTCCACTGACCTAGTTCCTTCGCCTATATATTCTCATATATCCCAAAAACCAACAGAGAGAGCCACGAAAACACTTTTCCATCGCCGCAACCATCTAGGGGCCTTTTCCGACGTCCTGACGGAGGGGGATTCGATCACGGAGGGCTTATACATCAACACCATTGCCCTTTTGATGAAGCGTGAGTAGTTTACCATAGACCTACGGGTCCATAGCTAGTAGCTAGATGACTTCTTCTCTCTCTTTGATTCTCAATACCATGTTCTCCTCGATGTTCTTGGAGATCTATTCGATGTAATACTCTTTTGCAGTGTGTTTGCCAAGATCCAATGAATTGTGGATTTATGATCAGCTTATCTATGAATATTATTTGAATCTTCTCTGAATTCTTTTATGCATGATTTGATATCTTTGCAAGTCTCTTCGAACTATCGATTTGGTTTGGCCAACTAGATTGGGTTTTCTTGCAATGGCAGACGTGTTTAGCTTTGGGTTCAATCTTGCGGTGTCCTTTCCCTGTGAAGTAGGGGCAGCAAGGCGCGTATTGTATTGTTGCCATCGAGGATAAAAAGATGGGGTTTTCATCATATTGCTTGAGTTAATTCCTCTACATCATGTCATCTTGCCTAATGCACATCATTTCATCATATACCCTGGCGGTCTTGGTCTTGTTGCACCGATAAGGAAACCTTTGCTTGATTCCTTGGGACTCCACGCCTGCGATTGCCTCCTTAGCACCAAATAAGAAACTAGTACACTACGCCCGCTGGCGCCCACCTGGCCTTGGTCGTCATGGCTCACGTCATGTGAACCTCGCGAGGTGCACCTTGCCTTGATATCTCCGCTCCTCGGGAGCTAGCCTGGTGAGGCCGCCCCCTGATACGTCTCTGTCGTATCTATAATTTTTGATTGTTCCATGCCAATATTCTACAACTTTCATATACTTTTGGCAACTTTTTATACTATTTTCGGGACTAACATATTGATCCAGTGCCCAGTGCCAGTTCATGTTTGTTGCATGTTTTTTGTTTCGCAGAATATCCATATCAAACGGAGTCCAAATGGGATAAAAACTGACGGAGATTTTTTTTGGAATATATATGATTTTTGGGAAGAAAAATCCACGCGAGACGATGCCCGAGGGGGCCACGAGGCAGAGGGGCGCGCCCCAGACCCTCGTGGCCACCCCGTAAGGCGGTTGATGCCCTTCTTTAGCCGCAAGAAAGCTAATATCCAGATAGAGATCGTGTTAAAATTTCAGCCCAATCGGAGTTACGGATCTCCGGAATATAAGAAACGGTGAAAGGGTAGAATCTGAGAACACAGAAACAGAGAGAGACAGAGAGACAGATCCAATCTCGGAGGGGCTCTCGCCCCTCCCACACCATGGAGGCCAAGGACCAGAGGGGAAACCCTTCTCCCATCTAGGGAGGAGGTCAAGGAAGAAGAAGACGAAGGGGCCCCCTCTCCCCTTCTCTTCCGGTGGCGCCGGAACGCTGCCGTGGCCATCATCATCACCGCAATCTTCACCAACAACTTCACCACCATCATCACCAACTCTTCCCCCCTCTATGCAGTGGTGTAACCTCTCTCTTACCCACTGTAATCTCTACTTAAACATGGTTGAGGGAGTCCTAGATTAGGGGGTATCTGAACAGCCGGATTATATCCTTTGGCCGGACTGTTGGACTATGAAGATACAAGATTGAAGACTTCGTCCCGTGTCCGGATGGGACTCTCCTTGGCGTGGAAGGAAAGCTTGGCAATACAGATATGTAGATCTCCATCCTTGTAACCGACTCTATGTAACCCTAGCCCCCTCCGGTGTCTATATAAACCGGAGGGTTTTAGTCCGTAGGACAACAAACAATCATACCATAGGCTAGCTTCTAGGGTTTAGCCTCTCCAATCTCGTGGTAGATCAACTCTTGTACTACTCATATTATCAAGAACAAATCAAGCAAGACGTAGGGTTTTACCTCCATCAAGAGGGCCCGAACCTGGGTAAAACATCGTGTACCCTGCCTCCTATTACCATCCGCCTTAGACGCATAGTTCGGGACCCCCTACCCGAGATCCGCCGGTTTTGACACCGACATTGGTGCTTTCATTGAGAGTTCCTCTGTGTCGTCATCATTAGGCTTGATGGCTCCTTCGATCATCGATAGCGATGCAGTCCAGGGTGAGACTTTTCTCCCTGGACAGATCTTTGTATTCAGCGGCTTCGCACTGCGGGCCAACTCGCTTGGCCATCTGGAGTAGATCAAGAGTTACGCCCCTGGCCATCAGGTCAGATCTGGAAATTTGAACTACACAGCCGACATCCACGGAGACTTGATCTTTGACGGATTCAAGCCCTTGCCGAGTGCGCCGCACGGTCACGATGAGCATGATTTAGCTCTACCATCGGACAGTGTTCGGGAGATCGCACCGGCGGCCGCTCCGACTCTCAATTCGGAGCCAATTGCTCCATCCAGGGACGGATGGATAGACCCCGCCACGGAGGCCGCATTCTCATCGGCGATCGAGCCGAGTATCGACCTTACCCTTCACGAGAGCCGTGACGCCAAACTGCCGGATTCTTCCCTGGCCACGGACTCCGAACCGCCTGCGCCCGTGCCTATCGAATCCGACTGGGCACCGATCATGGAGTTCACCTCCGCGGATATCTTTCAGCACTCGCCCTTCGGCGACATACTGAACTCATTAAGGTCTCTCTCCCTGTCAGGAGAGTCCTAGCCGAACTATGTCCGGCAAGATTGGGATGCGGATGACGAAGAAATTCGCCGCCCACCCACCAGCCACTTAGTAGCCACTGTCGACGATTTGACCGACATGCTCGACTTCGACTCCAAAGACATCGATGGTATGGACGACGATGCAGGAGACGAACAGGAACCACTGCCCACAGGGCACTGGACGCCCACTTCATCATATGATGTATACATGATAGACACACCCAAAGAAAACAACGACGAAGAGCGGAAGGACGCACCAAAGGGTTGTTCCCTCGAGAAGCAGTCAAAGCGGCAGCGTAAGCGCCGCTCGAAATCCCGCCTCGGCGGAAACATCGATCATATAGACCCAGCGATAGAGCAAGGTGAGCCAGCGGATGACAAACACGGCATTGAACCATCGTCCGACCACGGCAACACAGAGAATCAAACCGAACAACCCAACTCCGTCAAAGATAACAGTCCGGATGACATCACACCGGACAGGCACCCGGAGCAACAGAATACCCGTCAAAGGCTTGTTGCCACTGCGAGGAGTCTGAAAAAGCAGAAGCAAAGGCTCAGGGCTGCACAAGACACACTCAGAATCAGATGGGGTGAAGTACTCTACACTGCAGCGAAGTACGGCGGTAATCGCCACACTAAGAGCTACCCGAAGTGAAAGCTGCTACCTGAATTCGATGAGGAGGCCTTGGATCCCCCGCAATAAAAAACAAAACGGTCATCCAGTCGGATAGATGACCTCGTGGCCAACATAGAGCGGCAAACGACACCGCACATAAGCCGGTACGCGATCCACGTGAGGGCTCGCATCAAAAGTATGGCTCAACCAGATCCATCTACGGGCCATGCAAGCGCGCCCCAGCACGCAATGCAACACACTAAACATCCTAACACCATCCAAATACAGGGATGCCGCACACCCCCTATGTTTCACCGATGAGGTGTTGGACCATGAATTTCCAGAGGGATTCAAACCCGTAAACATAGAGGCGTACGACAGAATGATAGACCATGGGGTCTGGATTGAGGACTACATCCTCCATATCCATATGGCTCGAGGAGACGATCTCCACGCCATCAAGTACTTACCCCTCAAGCTCAAAGGGCCAGCTCGGCACTGGCTTAAAAGCCTCCCCGAAAACTCCGTTGGAAGCTGGGAAGAGCTCGAATACGCTTTTCGGGCAAATTTTCAAGGGACCTATGTCCGACCTCCGGATGCAGACGATTTAAGTCATATAACTCAACAGCCCGGAGAGTCAGCCCGAAAGCTTTGGAACAGGTTTCTCACTAAAAAGAACCAAGTAGTCGACTGTCCGGACGCCGAAGCCTTAGCAGCTTTCAAGCACAGTGTTCGAGACGAATGGCTTGCCAAACACCTCGGCCAAGAAAAGCCGAGAACAATGGCAGCATTAACAAGCCTCATGACCCGCTTTTGCCCGGGCGAGGACAACTCGTTAGCCCGATGCAGCACTAGCGACCCAAGTACATCCGAAGTCAGGGACGAAAACGGGAAACCACGACACAGCAAAAACAAGCGCCGGAATAAAGAAGACAGCCCAAAGAGCACGGCGGTAAACGCCGGATTCAGAAGTTCTTGGCCAGGTCAGCAAAAGCTGCCCTCCAAAGGCAACAAAGATGAACTGTCCAGCCTAAACAAGATTCTGGATAAAATATGTCAGATCCATAGCACCCCCGATAAACCTGCAAATCATACCCATAGAGAATGTTGGGTCTCCAAGCAGTCCGGCAAGCTCAACGCCGAACACAAGGGGCAGGATACACCAAGCGAAGATGAGGATGAGCCTCGCAAGCAAAGCACTGGGGAACAGAAGAAATTCCCACCAGAAGTCAAAACAGTAAACGTGTTACACGTGACAAAGGGGAGAAACAAAGCGACACTCCTAGAGACACATGCCCCAGGGCCTATCACCGTGGAGTTCTGCCACTGGTCGTCCCAACCGATCACCTTTGTCCATCGGGATTACTCGGCAAGTATCCGACATGCAGGATGGGTTGCCTTGGTTTTTGACCCGATAATTGACGGATGCCACTTCACACGAGTCCTGATGGACGGCGGCAGTAGCTTAAACCTGATATATCAGGACACAGTCTGCAAAATGGGGATAGACCCAATAAAAATTAGCCATAGCAATACTACCTTTAAAGGAGTAACGCAAGGCCCAGAAGCCCATTGCACGGGCTCCCTGCTACTAGAGGTTATATTCGGCTTTCCGATAACTTCCACAGCGAAGATTTAACCTTCCACATCGCTTCATTCCAAAGTGGCTATCAAGCACTACTCAGACGCGAAGCTTTCGCTCGCTTTAATGCAGTATCGCATTACGCTTCTCTCATGCTTAAGATGCCCGGTCCACGTGGCATCATTACAGTAAATGGAAATATTGAGCGCTCCTTGCGCGCGGAAGACCATGCGGCTGCCTTGTCAGCCGCACACTAAACGGCCTCACCAACTAAAGCATCTGATAGGTCGTTAAGACCACGGACACGGTTGGACGAGTCCGGTGTAGCTATATGTAATTGATACAGGTTTGATGGCTATACCCCTATTACAATACAAGGGGCTCAACACGCGCAAACAAGTGGCAATTAGACCCAACTTTACTCATTTTGAACTATATATTGTTTATTTAGCATAACTTACCTTTTGCACGGCAACTTTTCAATTAAGTTCCTCTCTTTTTCAGATGACCATCATGCTACACCCGTCCAGAATACGTCACAACGAAGACACAGGCGCAGACGTGCAGCAGGGATCCGTTCTAAGGATTCTTTTTAGATTAAGACCCTGCGTAAACCTTTTTTACTGTCTCTTGTTGATACACATCCCTTGGATTCTCGGTACAATTGAGAAGGATACTGACGTATTGGCATGTGGCCACGTCAGAATATTGCACGTACCTGGACACCAGGGGCTTATTACAAAGGGCACTGTTTAGGCCCGGTTTACATCATAAAGACCGAATACCTTAGGGAGTGTTCGGCGTCGCGAGTTTGGCCTTATATGCATCAGCTCCGAATCATGTCTTTGGTCAAATGTTGGGTTTGCCCGGCTCCTGTGTTTTGCTGCCTTACGTTCCGCTCTATCGGCTAAGGTGGCACCAGGAGAACTACTGCAATTGTGCACTGGTTCATCCGGACGAGCACCTTAGTAGAGAAAGCTGAAAACTGACTGTCATGATATAGCGTGAGACTGGTCAACCACTCGAGGACCTAGCGGAATCTTCGGGATTTCTCCGCCTTAACGAAGGGCCGTTTCCCGGCCAGGCATGTACGCGCCCCGAATCCGGATGAGCGCGGAGCCACCAGGGGCTATATAGTAGCCCCACTGTCAAACTCCTCTGGCTAAGTGAAAGTGTTAAAGCATTATAGTCCGATTTCCTAGTTCGCTGCGCTATCACCTCCTTAATGGACCAAGACGTTGTATCAAGTGTGAACATGCGTCTTCTGCGAACACCCCCGCATTATATGTGTGGGGGCTGAAGCCGACGACTGCCATCTTTCAGGTTATATACATATATACATAAACGGCCGCATAGGAGGCATCATAGTACTTTCGGGCAAAAGTATAAATACAGCCTTGATAAACTCAATAAAACATTGTTCTTACAATGGGAATACATGTCACTTAAACATAATATTCTTCGAGCACTGAGCCTCTATCAAACGAGCGCCTTTAAGCACTTCAAAGTAGTGCTCGGCGGCCACTCGACCTATGGCTGAACCCTGTGCCGCAACAGTGGTGGCATCCATCTCCGCCCAGTATGTTTTGACACGGGCAAGGGCCATCCGCGAGCCCTCTATGCACGCCGACCTCTTTACAGCATCGATGCGTGGCACATCACCAAGGAATTGTTGCACTAAGCTAAAATAGCTATTCGGCCTTGGCCCTCCTGGCCACAGATGATCCACAACGGACCTCATGGCAAGTCCGGATAATCTATGGAGCTCGGCCCAACCGGTCAACTGCTCATTCAGCAACAGCGGTCGGACTAGAACGTGAAACTGTGACCAGAACAGCTTCTCAACCTCAGGACCTTTCTGATCCTTGAAGTACTCGGCCGCATCAGTAGCACTTGCAGCCAAATCCATGTACTCGTCTGCAGAACTCCATAGCCGGTCTAGAGGAGCATATTTTGGATCTCCGAACTTAGTCCGTAACAAGAAGGGCTTCCCAGAAACGATATCCGCAGCTTGACTCAGCTCCTCCTTCGTCGCTCTAATTTTGGAGCGGGCTTCCTTGGCAGCCACCCGGGCCTTCTCCAGGTCCGTCGCCTTCGTCTGGTTTTCTTCTTCAAGAAGCCGGTATCGGTCAGCAGCATCTTTTAACTCCACGGCCATCTTGGAAATTTTCTCTTTGCTCTCGCAATGTGCGGCCTGTTCGGCCCTTAAGCCCTCGGCCGCCTTTAAAGCGGCCGCACTGCTGCTCCTTGTGTGCTCCTTGGCTCGGGCAAGTTCCGCCCAAAGGGTCTCCACGGTGGCAACTCCATCTGCAGTCACAACATATTAAAGATACTGGCATCATGCTGCTCTTACTATGTGACAATCACCAGAAAAATCACTGACCCTGTGCCTCGTCAAGCCGTTTGTTGACAAGCACGATGTCGGCATCTGCCACATCCAGCTGCCGCTTTAGTTTAGCATACCCATCAGTCCGGCTAGCCACCGGAGCTTCCACCACCTGCACATAAAGGCAGTCTGGTTATTACCTGGGACTATGATCCTCTGTTTGCCGCTGTTTTTGACGACAACCAGAGTCTCAGGGGCTACTATCTACACAGGGCGCATCTAAAAATGTGCGGTACTGTAAAAATGTACATCATTTCACGTACCTCAAAACCCGTCAGTAGACTTATAAAGGCTTCATGCAACCCGCTTTCGGTGGACGAAATTCTTTCAATCACCGTACCCATCAATGTGCGGCGCTCTTCTAAGATAGCCGCTTGCTCCAGCAGATCCCTCAGTACGTCCGACCGCACACCAGATGGTGTTGGACTCTTTTGGTGACTCCCTTCGAGAGCCGGATGCTGAGGACTTCGGGTGGCCATAAGATTACCTTCTGGCCTTGCCGAATCCGGAGAAACCCTCCGCGACGACACCTTGGGGTCGCCCGCTTCATGAGGCGGTGTGGCAGGGGGAGGCGTTTCGCTTTCCATCATCTCTGGAAGAAGATCCCCTGACGAGTTCTGCTGAGAAGGGCTAAGATCCGAACTGCAAGATGAATGCTTCAATTATTTTCCTCAGAAGTAGAGCAAGATATTTTCATTATTAAGTACCCCTTTTACTTACAGCTCGAGGGAGGGCTGGTCCCCTTGAGGGCATAGTACGGCCAGGGTATCCCCCAGGGCAGGACCCTCCGGCGCAGATTTCTTCCCTCGTTTGGAGACCATAGTCTCCGGGTCCACAGAGGCGGTTCTCTTCCTTCCCTGGGGAGAGGAAGTTTCAGTTCCTTCCCCCCGGCTAGTCTCCTTCGTGGAGACGCTAGCTTTCTTGTTCCCCCCTTTATCCTCTCCTGAGGGTGCCTGATAAGGCGCGATCTCCAGCATCCTGGTTAGCACGGGATTTGGTGAGGTCTCAAGGAGGGGAGCCGGACACCTGATCAACTTTGCCTTCGCTATCCAATCCTGGACAAAGAGCGGTTTTTCTTTTTTAGGGCAACATTTCCATAAATAAAACTGACAGTGTGTTCAGATGCGGGGCTACTTACTTGGGTATCCGGGCGATTGCAGCTCAGACCTGCATCCTCAGTGATGTCCGGACGCATTATTTGTGGTCCGAAGAACAATTTGTACATCTCTTCGTGTGTCATGCTGAGGAAATGTTGGATAGCTCGCGGTCCTTCCGGGTTGAATTCCCACATGCGAAGGGGGCGGAGTTTGCAAGGCTGGACTTGACGGACTAGCATAACTTGCGCTACCATAACCAGACTGATATCTCTCTTGAAGAGATATCGGATGCGGCTTTGCAGTATTGGCACGTCCTTGGCTGGACCCCAGCTCAGCCCCCTGCTGATCCATGACATCAGTTGTGGTGGGGGGCCTGAGCGGAAGGCGGGGGCAGCTACCCACTTGGCACTTCGGGGAGCTGTGATGTAGAACCACTCCCGCTGCCACAATCCGGACACCTCTGGGAAGTAACCCTCAGGCGATGGAGCGTCAGCGATTTTGCTTATTGAAGTGCCTCCGCACACTACGTGCTGCCCCTCGATCATCTTCGGCTTCACATTGAAGGTCTTGAGCCACAGGCCGAAGTGAGGGGTAATGCAGAGGAAGGCCTCACATACGACAATAAACGTCGAGATGTGAAGAAGGGAATCCGGGGTCAGATTGTGAAAATCTAGCCCGTAATAGAACATAAGACCCCTAACAAAGGGATCCAGAGCGAGGCCTAGTCCTCGGAGGAAGTGGGAGACGAACACGACGCTCTCGTTGGGTTCGGGAGTAGGGACGACCTGCCCTCGGGCAGGCAGCCGATGCGATATTTTGGCGGTCAGATATCTGGCCTCCCTCAACTTCTTGATGTCCTCCTCTGTGACGGAGAAAGGCATCCACCGACCTTGAAGGTTGGATCCGGACATAGTTTGAAGGCCCAAAGCGCCTAAGCCTGAGCTTTGAGTGTTGGAACTCGATGCGAGAGGCAGGTTCGATTAAGATCGAGAGGAAAAGGCCTTGTCCCTTTATAAAGAGGGTGAATATCAAGCGTCCTCCTCGTGGCCGTTTGGGACTTGCCTAAGAATTAGGAGTCCCACTAATAGGCGCGGTTGGGTTACCCACGTCCGTATTAATGGGAATCTCGTAATAAGGGGACACGATCTCTGCTTCGACAAGACGTGTCAAGGAAACTGCCTCACGAAACACGCTGAGATAGGTTATGAAAAACGATTCGAATAAAGACCTGGTTGTGGTGTGATGTCACACTACGGGGTACGTCAGCAGATTAGATTCGTGTAAATACTATTCCCTCTATGATGGTATGTGGAACTTATTTTGCAGAGCCGGACATGATCCTCGTGTTCAAAATCTTCTAGGAAGTATTCGGAGGAGGAACCCACCTTGCAATGCCGAAGACAATCTACGCGCCGGGCTCATCGTCATTGAAGCCTGGTTCAGGGGCTACTGAGGGAGTCCTGGATTAGGGGGTATCTGGACAGCCGGATTATATCCTTTGGCCGAACTATTGGACTATGAAGATACAAGATTGAAGACTTCGTCCTGTGTTCGGATGGGACTCTCCTTGGCGTGGAAGGCAAGCTTGGCAATACGGATATGTAGATCTCCTTCCTTGTAACTGACTCTGTGTAACCCTAGCCCCCTCCGGTGTCTATATAAACCAGAGGGTTTTAGTCCGTAGGACAACAGACAATCATACCATAGGCTAGCTTCTAGGGTTTAGCCTCTCCGATCTCGTGGTACATCAACTCTTGTACTACTCATATTATCAAGAACAATCAAGCAGGACATAGGGTTTTACCTCCATCAAGAGGGCCCGAACCTGGGTAAAACATCGTGTCCCCTGCCTCATGTTACCATCCGCCTTAGACGCACAGTTCGGGACACCCTACCCGAGATCCGCCGATTTTGACACCGACAATGGTGCTCAACGCTATATATTATTTCCCAATGATGTATGGCTATCCTATGATGTTTGAGTAGATCCGTTTTGTCCTAATGGTTATTTGATGATCGTGATTGATTTGAGTTGCATGTTTTATTATTGGTGCTGTCCTACGGTGCTCTCTGTGTCGCGCAAGCGTGAGGGATCCCCACTGTAGGGTGTTGCAATACGTTCATGATTCGCTTATAGTGGGTTGCGTGAGTGACTGAAACACAAACCCGAGTAAGGGGGTTATTGCATATGGGATAAAGAGGACTTGATGCTTTAATGCTATGGTTGGGTTTTTCCTTAATGATCTTTAGTAGTTGCGGATGCTTGCTAGAGTTCCAATCATAAGTGCATATGATCCAAGTAGAGAAAGTATGTTAGCTTATGCCTCTCCCTCATATGAAACTGCAATAATGATTACTGGTCCAGTTATCGATTGCCTAGGGACAAATAACTTTCTCGTAACAAAACACTCTTTACTAAAACTAAGTTAGTTGTGTCCTTATCTAAACAGCCCCTACTTTTTATTTACATGCTCTTTATTATCTTGCAAACCTATCCAACAACACCTACAAAGTACTTCTAGTTTCATACTTGTTCTAGGTAAAGCGAACTTCAAGCGTGCGTAGAGTTGTATCGGTGGTCGATAGAACTTGAGGGAATATTTGTTCCGCCTTTAGCTCCTCGTTGGGTTCGACACTCTTACTTATCGAAAATTGTTGCGATCCCCTATACTTGTGGGTTATCAAGACCTTTTTCTGGCGCCGTTGCCGAGGAGCAATAACGTGGGGTGAATATTCTCATGTGTGCTTGTTTGCTTTATCACTAAGTAATTTTTGTTTGTTGTTCTTAGTTGTTCTTTATCTTTAGTTATGGATATGGAACATGAAATACCAAAAAAATTAGGTGTACTTTCTGCTCATGGATATGGGGAACCTCCTAAAACCCTCGATGCTGGTTATGTGAAAGATATTATGTACTACTTTAATAATCCTGAGAAAACCCCATTCAATTATGTAATGGGAGTAACGTTGGATCAACGTGAATACTTTAGGGATTACCGCTTGACACAAAAAGGGAAACTATTATGGGATCAAATTCATATATTGAAGTGGTATGTTAGGCAACTATGCTTGAGATATGATTGTACTTGTTGATCTAGGATGAAGGCTCCACACCTTCCCTTTTTATGCGAATTTAATGATAATAAAACCTTAGCTTCTTATTCTAATGGTATATATGATTACTATGATGTGGATCAAATAGAAGAATTTGTTGCTTTTATGGGTGCTTATGAAATTGAATCTATGTTTAAAGAGTTTGAAGATTTTTATGATTCGGTTTATAGACCTGAAAATTTAGCTATCCTTAAATATTGCTATGAGAATTATGAATACAATTCCGATATTAATGCACTTATTGAGAAAGTCTCCGTTGTCCGAGAAGAGACTAATATTTTGCAGGACTCTATGGAAGAAGTTGATGAAACTATGAGCTCATTGGATGAAAAAGATGAGGAGGAGAGCGAAGAACAGAAGGAGGAAGAGCGGATTGATCACCCGTGCCCACCTTCTAATGAGAGTAACTCTTCAACTCATACATTGTTTAATTTCCCTTCATGCTTACCGAAGGATGAATGCTATGATAATTGCTATGATCCCGTTGATTCTTTTGAAATATCCCTTTTTGATGATGCTCGCTATGCTTGTGGCCAAGATGCCAATATGAATTATGCTTATGAAGATGAACTTGCTATAGTTCCTTATGTTAAACATGAAATTGTTGCTATTGCACCCATGCATTATAGTCCTATTATCTTTTTGAATTCTCCCAACTACACTATATCGGAGAAGTTTACCCTTATTAAGGATTATATTGATGGTTTGCCTTATACCGTTGCACATGATGATTTTGATGAATATAATATGCATGTGATTGTTGCTCCTACTTGCAATTATTATGAGAGAGGAACTATATCTCCACCTCTCTATGTTTCCCACATGATAAAATTGCAAGAAATTGTTTATACTATGCATTGGCCTTTACTATGTGTGCATGAATTGTTCTTTTATGACATGCGGATGCATAGGAAGAGAGTTAGACTTCATCATTACATGATATATGTTACCTTGTGCTCACTACTAAATTACAAATCATTATTAATTAAAATTGGCTTTGATATACCTTGGGATCCGGGTGGATTCATTACTTGAGCACTATATGCCTAGCTTAATGGCTTTAAAGAAAGCGCTGCCAGGGAGACAACCCGGAAGTTTTAGAGAGTCATTTATTCCTGTTGAGTGCGTTTATATAGTTTTAAAACAACAAAAATAAAGAGGGGAACCCAAAACTTCTTCAAAAAGGAAAGTAAAAGTGAGAAATACAAGCATTGTTGAAGTGGGAGAGCTCCTTGAACTTTGTTCATGCTCACGGCAACTTTGTGAATCTTGATTACAGAAAATTTTCAACAAAAATAATTATCCCCTTGTACAATTCCATTGTATTATAAAAATAATGTGCCAAGGTTTGCCTTTAGGATGTTTACATTTGCTTGATGGTTTGTACGGTGCAGGACAGAAACTTTGGCTGTAGTGCGCGATTTTACATTTTTAGTTGGAACGTAAAACGGTTCTGATTCTTTTTGCACTGTCTTCCTATACAAATTTTTTATTTTTCCTAATTTTGGTAGAATTTTTCAAGTGTCAGAAGTATGGTGAATGTTCAGATTGTTACAGACTGTTCTGTTTTAGACAGATTCTGTTTTTGATGCATAGTTTGCTTGTGTTGGTAAAACTATCTAATTATATCAATGGATTAAGCCATGAAAAAATTATATTACAGTAGACACAATGCAAAAGAAAAATATGAATTGGTTTGAAACAGTACTTAGAGTAGTGATTTGCTTTATTATACTAACGGATCTTACCGAGTTTTCTGTTGAAGTTCTGTGTGGATGAAGTGTTCGGTGATCGAGAAGGTCTCGATATGAGAAGAAGGAAGAGAGGAAAGAGCTCAAGCTTGGGAATTCCCTAGGCACCCCAAGTAGATATTCAAGTAGACTCAAGCATCTAAGCTTGGGGATGCCCCGGAAGGCATCCCCTCTTTCTTCAACAAGTATTGGTAAGTTTTCGGATTTGTTTCATTCATGTGATATGTGCAGATCTTGGAGCGTCTTTTGCATTTAGTTTTCATTTTTCTTTTATGCACCATGCTGGTATGAGATAGTCCTTGGTTGATTTATAGAATGCTCTTTGCACTTCACTTATATCTTTTGAGTATGGCTTTATAGAATGCTTCATGTGCTTCACTTATATCATTTGAAGTTTGGATTGCCTATTTCTCTTTACATAGACAACCGCCATTTGTAGAATGCTCTTTTGCTTCACTTATATTTGTTAGAGCACGGGCATATCTTTTGTAGAAATTAAACTCACTTGCTTCACTTATATCTATTTAGAGAGATGACACGAATTGGTCATTCACATGGTTAGTCATAAAATCCTACATAAAACTTGTAGATCATTGAATATGATATGTTTGATTCCTTGCAATAGTTTTGCGATATAAAGATGGTGATATTAGAGTCATGCTAGTGGGTAGTTGTGGATTGTAGAAATACTTGTGCTGAGGTTTGTGATTCCCGTAGCATGCACGTATGGTGAACCGTTATGTGATGAAGTCGGAGCATGATTTATTTATTGATTGTCTTCCTTATGAGTGGCGGTCGGGGACGAGCGATGGTCTTTTCCTACCAATCTATTCCCCTAGGAGCATGTGCGTAGTACTTTGTTTCGATGACTAATAGACTTTTGCAATAAGTATGTGAGTTCTTTATGACTAATGTTGAGTCCATGGATTATACGCATTCTCACCCTTCCACCATTGCTAGCCTCTCTAGTACCGCGCAACTTTCGCCGGTACCATAAACCCACCATATACCTTCCTCAAAACAGCCACCATACCTACCTATCATGGCATTTCCATAGCCATTCCGAGATATATTGCCATGCAACTTCCATCATCATCATATACATGACTTGAGCATCATTGTCATATTACTTTGCATGATCGTAAGATAGCTAGAATGATGTTTTCATGGCTTGTCCTTTTTTGATGTCATTGCTACGCTAGATCATTGCACATCCCGGTACACCGCCGGAGGCATTCATATAGAGTCATATGTTTGTTCTAGTATCGAGTTGTAATATTGAGTTGTAAGTAAATAAAAGCGTGATGATCATCATTATTAGAGCATTGCCCCAGTGAGGAAAGGATGATGGAGACTATGATTCCCCCCCACATCGGGATGAGACTCCGGACTTTAAAAATAAATAAAAGAGGCCAAAGAAGCCCCCAAAAAAGAGGCCAAAGAAGCCCACCAAAAAAGCAAAAAAACAAAAAAATGAGAGAAAAAGAGAGAAGGGGCAATGTTACTATCCTTTTACCACACTTGTGCTTCAAAGTGGCACCATGTTCTTCATATAGAGAGTCTCTTGAGTTATCACTTTCATATACTAGTGGGAATTTTCATTATAGAACTTGGCTTGTATATTCTGATGATGGGCTTCCTCAAATGCCCGAGGTCTTCATGAGCAAGCAAGTTGGATGCACACCCACTTAGTTTCAGTATGAGCTTTCATACACTTATAGCTCTTAGTGCGTCCGTTGCATGGCAATCCCTACTCACTCATATTGATATCTATTGATGGGCATCTCCATAGCCCGTTGATACGCCTAGTTGATGTGAGACTATCTTCTCCTTTTTGTCTTCTCCACAACCATCATTCTATTCCACCTATAGTGCTATGTCCATGGCTCACGCTCATGTATTGCATGAAAGTTGAAAAGGTTTGAGAACGTCAAAAGTATGAAACAATTGCTTGGCTTGTCATCGGGGTTGTGCATGATGTGAATATTTTATGTGGTGAAGATGGAGCATAGCCAGACTATATGATTTTGTAGGGATAGCTTTCTTTGGCCATGTTATTTTGAAAAGACATGATTGCTTTATTAGTAGGCTGGAAGTATTATTGTTTTTATGTCAAATGATAGACTATTGCTTTGAATCACTCGTATCTTAATATTCATGCCATGATTAGATATGTGATCAAGATTATGCTAGGTAGCATTCCACATCAAAAATTATCTTTTAATCATTTACCTACTCGAGGACGAGCAGGAATTAAGCTTGGGGATGCTGATACGTCCCCGTCGTATCTATAATTTTTGATTGTTCCATGCCAATATTCTACAACTTTCATATAATTTTGGCAACTTTTCGTACTATTTTCGGGACTAACATATTGATGCAGTGCCCAGTGCCAGTTCCTGTTTGTTGCATGTTTTTTGTTTCGCAGAATATCCATATCAAACGGAATCCAAACGGGATAAAAACTGACAGAGATTTTTTTGGAATATATATGATTTTTGGGAAGAAAAATCCACGCGAGACGATGCCCGAGGGGGGCACGAGGCAGGGGGGCGCGCCCTAGGGGGGCAGGCGCGCCCCTGACCCTCGTGGCCACCCCGTAAGGCGGTTGATGCCCTTCTTTCGCCGCAAGAAAGCTAATATCCGGATAGAGATTGTGTTAAAATTTCAGCCCAATCGGAGTTACGGATCTCCGGGAATATAAGAAACGGTGAAAGGGTAGAATCTGAGAACACAGAAACAGAGAGAGACAGAGAGACAGATCCAATCTCGGAGGGGCTCTCGCTCCTCCCACGCCATGGAGACCAAGGACCAGAGGGGAAACCCTTCTCCCATCTAGGGAGGAGGTCAGGGAAGAAGAAGACGAAGGGGACCCCTCTCCCCTTCTCTTTCGGTGGCGCCGGAACACTGCCGTGGCCATCATCATCACAGTCTTCACCAACAACTTCACCGCCATCATCACCAACTCTTCCCCCCTCTATGCAGCGGTGTAACCTCTCTCTTACCCGCTGTAATCTCTACTTAAACATGGTGCTCAACGCTATATATTATTTCCCAATGATGTATGGCTACCCTATGATGTTTGAGTAGATCCGTTTTGTCCTAATGGTTATTTGATGATCGTGATTGATTTGAGTTGCATGTTTTATTATTGGTGATGTCCTATGGTGCTCTCCGTGTCGCGCAAGCGTGAGGGATCCCCACTGTAGGGTGTTGCAATACGTTCATGATTCGCTTATAGTGGGTTGCGTGAGTGACTGAGACACAAACCCGAGTAAGGGGTTGTTTGCGTATGGGATAAAGAGGACTTGATACTTTAATGCTATGGTTGGGTTTTACCTTAATGATCTTTAGTAGTTGCGGATGCTTGCTAGAGTTCCAATCATAAGTGCATATGATCCAAGTAGAGAAAGTATGTTAGCTTATGCCTCTCCCTCATATGAAACTGCAATAATGATTACCGGTCTAGTTATCGATTGCCTAGGGACAAATAACTTCCTCGTAACAAAACACTCTTTACTAAAACTAACTTAGTTGTGTCCTTATCTAAACAGACCCTACTTTTTATTTACATGCTCTTTATTATCTTGCAAACCTATCCAACAACATCTACAAAGTACTTCTAGTTTCATACTTGTTCTAGGTAAAGCGAACTTCAAGCGTGCGTAGAGTTGTATCGGTGGTTGATAGAACTTGAGGGAATATTTGTTCCGCCTTTAGCTCCTCGTTGGGTTCGACACTCTTACTTATCGAAAACTGTTGCAATCCCCTATACTTGTGGGTTATCAACACCTTTTTCTGGCGCCGTTGCCGGGGAGCAATAGCGTGGGGTGAACATTCTCGTGTGTGCTTGTAATAAATAATTCATCTAGCCTCTGTTATGATTGTGTTTTTTATATTTTAATTAGTGTCTGTGCCAAGTAAAGCCTTTATGTTCTTCTTGGGTGATTGTTGTTTGATCTTGCTGATAAAAACAGAATGTATACGCTCACGAAAATAATTTTAGTTTTTTACCAGAGAGTGATAAAATACCAATTGCAACTGCAGTAGAACAATATGCAAATTTTTCTGGTCTTCCTAATTTCTCGGAATTGTTGGAGTTACAGAAGTATTCGAAACCTACAGATTGCTACAGATTGTTCTATTTTTTGACAGATTCTGTTTTTCGCGTGTTGTTTGCTTATTTTGATGCATCTATGGCTAGTATCGGGGGGTATGAACCATAGAGAAGTTTGAATACAGTAGGTTTAACACCAATATAAATAAAGAATGAGTTCATTACACTACCTTAAAGTGGTGATTTATTTTCTTATACTAACGGAGCTCATGAGATTTTCTGTTGAGTTTTGTGTTGTGAAGTTTTCAAGTTTTTGGGAAAAGATTTGATGGATTTTGGAACAAGGAGTGGCAATAGCCTAAGCTCGGGGATGCCCAAGGTACCCCAAGGTAAAATTCAAGGACAACCAAAAGCCTAAGCTTGGGGATGCCCCGGAAGGCATCCCCTCTTTCGTCTTTGTCTATCGGTAACTTTACTTGAGGCTATATTTTTATTCACCATGTGATATGTGTTTTGCTTGGAGCGTCTTTTATGATATGAGTCTTTGCTTTTTAGTTTACCACAGTTATCCTTGTTGTACACACCTTTTGATAGAGACATGCAAGAATCGGAATTTATTAGAATACTCTATGTGCTTCACATATATTTTTTGAGCTAGATAATTTTGCTCTAGTGCTTCACTTATATCTTTTTAGAGCACGGTGGTGGTTCTATTTTATAGAAATTATTGATCTCTCATGCTTCACTTATATTATTTTGAGAGTCTTTTAGAATAGCATGGTATTTTGCTTTGGCTATAAAATTAGTCCTAATATGATATGCATCCATGATGGGTATAATAAAACTTTCATATAAAGTGCATTGAATACTATGAGAAGTTTGATTCATTATGATTGTTTTGAGATATGAAGATGGTGATATTAGAGTCATGCTAGTTGAGTAGTTGTGAATTTGAGAGATAATTGTGTTAAAGTTTGTGATTCCCGTAGTATGCATGCACGTATGGTGAACCGTTATGTGATGAAGTCGGAGCATGATTTATTTTTTGATTGTCTTCCTTATGAGTGGCGGTCGGGGACGAGCGATGGTCTTTTCCTACCAATCTATCCCCCTAGGAGCATGCACGTAATACTTCGTTTCGATAACTAATAGATTTTTGCAATAAGTATGTGAGTTCTTTATGACTAATATTGAGTCCATGGATTATACGCACTCTCACCCTTCCACCATTGCTAGCCTCTCTAGTACCGCGCAACTTTCGCCGGTACCATAAACCCACCATTTACCTTCCTCAAAACAGCCACCATACCTACCTATTATGGCATTTCCATAGCCATTCTGAGATATATTTCCATGCAACTTTCCACCATTTCGTTTATTAAGATACGCTCCATCATTGTGATATTGCCTTGCATGATCATGTAGTTGACATCGTATTTGTGGCAAAGCCACCGTTCATAATTTTTCGTACATGTCACTCTTGATTCATTGCACATCCCAGTACACCACCGGAGGCATTCACATAGTCATATTTTGTTCTAAGTATCGAGTTGTAATTCTTGAGTTGTAAGTAAATAAAAGTGATGACCATCATTATTAGAGCATTGTCCCATGTGAGGAAAGGATGGTGGAGACTATGATTCCCCCACAAGTTGGGATGGGACTCCGGGCGAAAAAAAAGAGGCCATAAAAAGGCCCAAATAAAAAAATGAGGGAAAAAGAGAGAAGGGACAATGCTACTATCCTTTTTCCACACTTGTGCTTCAAAGTAGCACCATGATCTTCATGATAGAGAGTCTCCTATTTTTGTCACTTCCATATACTAGTGGGAATTTTACATTATAGAACTTGGCTTGTATATTCCAATGAAGGGCTTCCTCAAAATGCCCTAGGTCTTCGTGAGCAAGCGAGTTGGATGCACACCCGCTTAGTTTCTTTTTGAGCTTTCATACACTTATAGCTCTAGTGCATCCGTTGCATGGAAATCCCTACTCACTCACATTGATATCTATTGATGGGCATCTTCATAGCCCGTTGATACGCCTAGTTGATGTGAGACTATCTTCTCCTTTTTGTCTTCTCCACAACCACCATTCTATTCCACCTATAGTGCTATATCCATGGGTCACGCTCATGTATTATGTGAAGATTGGAAAGTTTGAGAACATCAAAAGTATGAAACAATTGCTTGGCTTGTCATCGGGGTTGTGCATGATTTAAATATATTATGTGATGAAGATAGAGCATAGCCAAACTATGTGATTTTGTAGGGATAGCTTTCTTTGGCCATGTTATTTTGAGAAGACATGATTGCTTTATTAGTATGCTTGAAGTATTATTATTTTTATGTCAATATTAGACTTTTGTCTTGAATCTTTCGGATTTGAACATTCATGCCACAATAAAGAAAATTACATTGATAATTATGTTAGGTAGCATTCCACATCAAAAATTCTGTTTTTATCATTTACATACTCGAGGACGAGCAGGAATTAAGCTTGGGGATGCTTGATACGTCTCCAACGTATCTATAATTTTTGATTGTTCCATGCTATTATATTATCTGTTTTGGATGTTTAATGGGCTTTAATATGCTCTTTTACATTATTTTTGGGACTAACCTATTAACCGGAGGCCCAGTGCCAGTTTCTGTTTTTTTGCCTATTTTAGAGTTTCACAGAAAAGGAATACCAAATGGAATCCAAACGGAATGAAACCTTCGCGATTATCTTTCTTGGACCGAAAGCAAACCAGAAGACTTGGAGTTGAAGTCTGGAACTCCGTGAGGCATCCACGAGGCAGGAGGGGGCGCCCCCACCCTCGTGGGCCCCACGTAGCTCCACCGACGTACTTCTTCCACCTATATATATACTCTTATACCCTAGATCGATCACAGAGAGCCACGAAACCACTTTTCCACCGCGACAACCTTCTGTACCCGTAAGATCCCATCTTGGGGCCTTTTCCAGCGATCTGTCGGAGGGGGAATCAATCATGGAGGGCTTCTACATCAACACCATAGCCTCTCCGATGAAGCGTGAGTAGTTTACCACAGACCTTCGGGTCCATAGTTATTAGCTAGATGGCTTCTTCTCTCTCTTTGATTCTCAATACAAAGTTCTCCTCGATGTTCTTGGAGATCTATTCGATGTAATACTCTTTTATGGTGTGTTTGTCGAGATCCGATGAATTGTGGGTTTATGAACAAGATTATCTATGAATATTATATTACTTGGTTCTTCTCTGAATTCTTATATGCATGATTTGATATCTTTGCAAGTCCCTTCGAATTATCGGTTTAGTTTGGCCTACTAGATTAATCTTTCTTGCAATGGGAGAAGTGCTTAGCTTTGGGTTCAATCTTGCGGTGTCCTTTCCTAGTGACAGTAGGGGCAGCAAGGCACGTATTGTATTGTTGCCATCGAGGATAAAAAGATGGGGTTTATATCATATTGGTTGAGTTTATCCCTCTGCATCATGTGATCTTGCTTAAAGCGTTACTGTGTTCTTATAAACTTAATACTCTAGATGCATGTTGGATAGCGGTCGATGTGTGGAGTAATAGTAGTAGATGCAGAATCGTTTCGATCTACTTGACACGGACGTGATGCCTATATTCATGATCAATGCCTTAGATATCTTCATAACTATGCGCTTTTCTACCAATTGCTCGGCAGTAATTTGTTCACCCACCGTAATACATGCTATCCTGAGAGAAGCCACTACTGAAACCTATGCCCCCCGGGTCTCTTTCTTACTATATTGCATCTCTTTTATTTACATCGCATCTTGTTTACTATTTTGCAATCTTTATTTTCCAATCTATACAACAAAAATACCAAAAATATTTAGTTTACTATCTCTATCAGATCTCACTTTTGCGAGTGACCGTGAAGGGATTGACAACCCCTTTATCGTGTTGGTTGTGCGGTTCTTGATTGTTTGTGCAGGTACTAGGTGACTTGTGCCTTGTCTCCTACTGGATTGACACCTTGGTTCTCAAAACCTAGGGAAATACTTACGCTACTTTGCTGCATCACCCTTTCCTCTTAAAGTGAAAACCAACGCATGCTCAAGAGGTAGCAAGAAGGATTTTTGGCGCCGTTGTCGGGGAGATCTACGCCAAGTCAAGACATACCAAGTACCCATCATAAACTCTTCTCCCTCGCATTACATTATTTGCCATTCGCCTCTCATTTTCCTCTCCCCCACTTCTAAAACGATTTTCGAAAACCTTTGCCTTTTATTCGCCCCTTTTTTGTTTGTATCTTTTCGCTTGCTTCTTGTGTGCCTATGTGTCGGATTGCCTGTTTGCTTTGATGGCACTGCCAAAAGGCGTTGATCCTCACCTTACAAGGTTGGAAGAAATTGAAAACAACGTTAGAAGTTTCATGTCTTTGCAACTTGAGCATAATAATTTCTTCAGAAACGAGTTTAAAGAACAAAAGAGTTTTATGGAATACATGAATAAAGATCTTGGTGATATGTGTAAGGAATTTTATGGTTTGGAATCCGAGTTTGCTCATCTTGAAATTTTAGTGGGCTAAATTTCGGATAAGCAAGCCACCTTAGTTAATAAGATGGCCGCTAAACCAGAAGATTTTCATGATAATAATGATGAAGATCTAAAAGTGATAGATGTGACTCCTATTAAATCTTTATTTTCCAATATTAATCTTGATAAAGATGGGACTGGAGATGAGTCAAGTTTACTTAAAAGGCGTCCCAATGATTCGGAGTTTTTAGATTTTTATGCAAAAATTAATAAAAGTGGGATTGAAGAGGTCAAAACTTTACATAGCAATGAACCCACTATTTTGCATTTCAAGGAATTAATTATGATAATTGCTCTTTGATAGATTGTATTTCTTTGTTGCAATCCTTGTGAAATTCTCCTCATGCTTTTGATCAAAATAAAGCTTTTACTAAACATATCGTTGATGCTTTAATGCAATCCCATAAAGAAAATCTTGAACTAGAATTTTCTATCCCTAGAAAACTTGATGATCAGTGGGAACCTACTATTAAAATTAAGATTAAAGATTATGAATGTTATGCTTTATGTGATTTGGGTGCTAGTGTTTCCACGATTCCAAAAACTTTGTGTGATGTGCTAGGTTTCCGTGAATTTGATGATTGTTTTTTAAATTTGCATCTTGCGGATTCCACCATTAAGAAACCTATGGGAATAATTAATGATGTTCTTATTGTTGCAAATAGGAATTATGTGCTCGTAGATTTCATTGTTCTTGATATCAATTGCAATCCTACATGTCCTATTATTCTTGGCAGACCTTTCCTTAGAACGATTGGTGCAATTATTGACATGAAAGAAGGAAATATTAGATTCCAATTTCCATTAAGGAAAGGCATGGAACACTTTCCTAGGAAGAAAATTAAATTACCTTATGAATCTATTATGAGAGCCACTTATGGATTGCACACCAAATATGACAATACCTAGATCAATTCTTATTTTTATGCCTAGCTAGGGGCGTTAAACTATAGCGCTTGTTGGGAGGCATCCCAATTTTATTTTTGTTATTTACTTTTTGTTCCTGTTTAGTAATAAATAATTCATCTAGCCTCTGTTATGATTGTGTTTTTTATATATTAATTAGTGTTTGTGCCAAGTAAAGCCTTTATGATCTTCTTGGGTGATTGTTGTTTGATCTTGCTGATAAAAACAGAATGTATACGCTCACGAAAATAATTTTAGTTTTTTACCTGAGAGTGATAAAATACCAACTACAACTGCAGTAGATCAATATGCAATTTTTTCTGGTCTTCCTAATTTCTCAGAATTGTTGGAGTTACAGAAGTATTCAAAACCTACAGATTGCTACAGATTGTTCTATTTTTGACAGATTCTGTTTTTCGCGTGTTGTTTGCTTATTTTTGATGCATCTATGGCTAGTATCGGGGGGTATGAACCATAGAGAAGTTTGAATATAGTAGGTTTAACACCAATATAAATAAAGAATGAGTTCATTACACTACCTTAAAGTGGTGATTTATTTTCTTATACTAACCGAGCTCATGACATTTTCTGTTGAGTTTTGTGTTGTGAAGTTTTCAAGTTTTTGGGAAAAGATTTGATGGATTTTGGAACAAGGAGTGGCAATAGCCTAAGATTGGGGATGCCCAAGGCACCCCAAGGTAAAATTCAAGGACAACCAAAAGCCTAAGCTTGGGGATGCCCCGGAAGGCATCCCCTCTTTCGTCTTTGTCTATCGGTAACTTTACTTGAGGCTATATTTTTATTCACCACGTGATATGTGTTTTGCTTGGAGCGTCTTGTATGATATGAGTCTTTGCTTTTTAGTTTACCACAGTTATCCTTATTGTACACACCTTTTGATAGAGACGCGCATGAATCGGTATTTATTAGAATACTCTATGTGCTTCACATATATTTTTTGAGCTAGATAATTTTGCTCTAGTGCTTCACTTATATCTTTTTAGAGCACGGTGGTGGTTCTATTTTATAGAAATTATTGATCTCTCATGCTTCACTTATATTATTTTGAGAGTCTTTTAGAATAGCATGGTATTTTGCTTTCGCTATAAAATTGGTCCTAATATGATATGCATCCTTGATGGGTATAATAAAACTTTCATATAAAGTGCATTGAATACTATGAGAAGTTTGATTCATTATGATTGTTTTGAGATATGAAGATGGTGATATTAGAGTCATGCTAGTTGAGTAGTTGTGTATTTGAGAGATAATTGTGTTGAAGTTTGTGATTCCCTTAGTATGCATGCATGTATGGTGAACCGTTATGTGATGAAGTCGGAGCATGATTTATTTTTTGATTGTCTTCCTTATGAGTGGCGGTCGGGGACGAGCGATGGTCTTTTCCTACCAATCTATCCCCCTAGGAGCAAGCACGTAATACTTCGTTTCGATAACTAATAGATTTTTGCAATAAGTATGTGAGTTCTTTATGACTAATGTTGAGTCCATGGATTATACGCACTCTCACCCTTCCACCATTGCTAGCCTCTCTAGTACCGCGCAACTTTCGCCGGTACCATAAACCCACCATTTACCTTCCTCAAAACAGCCACCATACCTACCTATTATGGCATTCCCATAGCCATTCTGAGATATATTTCCATGCAACTTTCCACCATTTCGTTTATTAAGACACGCTCCATCATTGTGATATTCCCTTGCATGATCATGTAGTTGACATCGTATTTGTGGCAAAGCGACCGTTCATAATTTTTCGTACATGTCACTCTTGATTCATTGCACATCCCAGTACACCACTGGAGGCATTCACATAGAGTCATATTTTGTTGTAAGTATCGAGTTGTAATTCTTGAGTTGTAAGTAAATAAAAGTGTGATGACCATCATTATTAGAGAATTTTCCCATGTGAGGAAAGGATGGTGGAGACTATGATTCCCCCACAAGTTGGGATGGGACTCCGGGCGAAAAAAAAGACGCCATAAAAAGGCCCAAATGAAAAAATGAGGGAAAAAGAGAGAAGGGACAATGCTACTATCCTTTTCCCACACTTGTGCTTGGAAGTAGCACCATGATCTTCATGATAGAGAGTCTCCTATTTTTGTCACTTCCATATACTAGTGGGAATTTTACATTATAGAACTTGGCTTGTATATTCCAATGAAGGGCTTCCTCAAAATGCCCTAGGTCTTCGTGAGCAAGCAAGTTGGATGCACACCCACTTAGTTTCTTTTTGAGCTTTCATACACTTATAGCTCTAGTGCATCCGTTGCATGGAAATCCCTACTCACTCACATTGATATCTATCGATGGGCATCTTCATAGCCCGTTGATACGCCTAGTTGATGTGAGACTATCTTCTCCTTTTTTTCTTCTCCACAACCACCATTCTATTCCACCTATAGTGCTATATCCATGGCTCACGCTCATGTATTATGTGAAGATTGGAAAGTTTGAGAACATCAAAAGTATGAAACAATTGCTTGGCTTGTCATCGGGGTTGTGCATGATTTAAATATATTGTGTGATGAAGATAGAGCATAGCCAAACTATGTGATTTTGAAGGGATAGCTTTCTTTGGCCATGTTATTTTGAGAAGACATGGTTGCTTTATTAGTATGCTTGAAGTATTATTATTTTTATGTCAATATTAGACTTTTGTCTTGAATCTTTCGGATTTGAACATTCATGCCACAATAAAGAAAATTACATTGATAATTATGTTAGGTAGCATTCCACATCAAAAGTTCTGTTTTTATCATTTACATACTCGAGGACGAGCAGGAATTAAGCTTGGGGATGCTTGATACGTCTCCAACGTATCTATAATTTTTGATTGTTCCATGCTATTATATTATCTGTTTTGGATGTTTAATGGGCTTTAATATGCTCTTTTACATTATTTTTGGGACTAACCTATTAACCGGAGGCCTAGTGCCAGTTTCTGTTTTTTTGCCTATTTTAGAGTTTCGCAGAAAAGGAATACCAAACGGAATCCAAACGGAATGAAACCTTCGCGATTATCTTTCTTGGACCGAAAGCAAACCAGAAGACTTGGAGTTGAAGTCTGGAACTCCGTGAGGCATCCACGAGGCAGGAGGGCGCGCCCCCACCCTCGTGGGCCCCACGTAGCTCCACTGACGTACTTCTTCCACCTATATATATATACTCTTATACCCTAGATCGATCACAGAGAGCCACGAAACCACTTTTCCACCACGACAACCTTCTGTACCCGTGAGATCCCATCTTGGGGCCTTTTCCGGTGATCTGTCGGAGGGGGAATCGATCATGGAGGGCTTCTACATCAACACCATAGCCTCTCCGATGAAGCGTGAGTAGTTTACCACAGACCTTCGGGTCCATAGTTATTAGCTAGATGGCTTCTTCTCTCTCTCTTTGATTCTCAATAGAAAGTTCTCCTCGATGTTCTTGGAGATCTATTCGATGTAATACTCTTTTCTGGTGTGTTTGTCGAGATTCGATGAATTGTGGGTTTATGAACAAGATTATCTATGAATATTATATTACTTGGTTCTTCTCTAAATTCTTATATGCATGATTTGATATCTTTGCAAGTCTCTTCGAATTATTGGTTTAGTTTGGCCTACTAGATTGATCTTTCTTGCAATGGGAGAAGTGCTTGTTGGAAATATGCCCTAGAGGCAATAATAAAAGCATTATTATTATATTTCCTTGTTCATGATAATTGTCTTTATTCATGCTATAATTGTGTTATCCGGAAATCGTAATACATGTGTGAATAATAGACACCAACATGTCCCTAGTAAGCCTCTAGTTGACTAGCTCGTTAATCAACAGATAGTCATGGTTTCCTGACTATGGACATTGGATGTCATTGATAACGAGATCACATCATTAGGAGAATGATGTGATGGACAAGACCCAATCCTAAACATAGCATAAGATTGTATAGTTCGTTTGCTAGAGTTTTTCCAATGTCAAGTATCTTTTCCTTAGACCATGAGATCGTGTAACTCCCGGATACCGTAGGAGTGCTTTGGGTGTACCAAACGTCACAACGTAACTGGGTGACTATAAAGGTATACTACAGGTATCTCCGAAAGTGTCTGTTGGGTTGACATGGATCAAGACTGGGATTTGTCACTCCGTATGACGGAGAGGTATCACTGGGCCCACTCGGTAATGCATCATCATAATGAGCTCAAAGTGACCAAGTGTCTGGTCACGGGATCATGCATTACGGTACGAGTAAAGTGACTTGCTGGTAATGAGATTGAACGAGGTATTGGGATACCGACGATCGGATCTCGGGCAAGTAACATACCGATTGACGAAGGGAATTGTATGCGGGGTTGCTTGAATCCTCGACATCGTGGTTCATCCGATGAGATCATCGAGGAGCATGTGGGAGCCAACATGGGTATCCAGATCCCGATGTTGGTTATTGGCCGGAGAGTCGTCTCGGTCATGTCTACATGTCTCCCGAACCCGTAGGGTCTACACACTTAAGGTTCGGTGACGCTAGGGTTGTAGGGATATGTATATGCAGTAACCCGAATGTTGTTCGGAGTCCCGGATGAGATCTCGGACATCACTAGGAGTTCCGGAATGGTCCGGAGGTAAAGAATTATATATAGGAAGTGCTATTTCGGGCATCGGGACAAGTTTCGGGGTCACCGGTATTGTACCGGGACCACCGGAAGGGTCCCGGGGGTCCATCTGGTGGGGCCACCTGCCCCGGGGGGCCACATGGGCTATAGGGGTTGCGCCTTGGCCTATATGATTTTGTAGGGATAGCTTTCTTTGGCCATGTTATTTTGAAAAGACATGATTGCTTTATTAGTAGGCTGGAAGTATTATTGTTTTTATGTCAAATGATAGACTATTGCTTTGAATCACTCGTATCTTAATATTCATGCCATGATTAGATATGTGATCAAGATTATGCTAGGTAGCATTCCACATCAAAAATTATCTTTTAATCATTTACCTACTCGAGGACGAGTAGGAATTAAGCTTGGGGATGCTGATACGTCCCTGTCGTATCTATAATTTTTGATTGTTCCTTGCCAATATTCTACAACTTTCATATACTTTTGGCAACTTTTTATACTATTTTCGGGACTAACATATTGATCCAGTGCCCAGTGCTAGTTCCTGTTTGTTGCATGTTTTTTGTTTCACAGAATATCCATATCGAACGGAATCCAAACGGGATAAAAACTGATGGAGATTTTTTTGGAATATATATGATTTTTGGGAAGAAAAATCCACGCGAGACGATGCCCGAGGGGGGCACGAGGCAGGGGGCGCGCCCCAGGGGGGCAGGCGCGCCCCTGACCCTCGTGGCCACCCCGTAAGGCAGTTGATTCCCTTCTTTCGCCGCAAGAAAGCTAATATCCGGATAGATATCGTGTTAAAATTTCAGCCCAATCAGAGTTACGGATCTCCGGGAATATAAGAAACGGTGAAAGGGTAGAATCTGAGAACACAGAAACAGAGAGAGACAGAGAGACAGATCCAATCTCGGAGGGGCTCTCGCTCCTCCCACGCCATGGAGACCAAGGACCAGAGGGGAAACCCTTCTCCCATCTAGGGAGGAGGTCAGGGAAGAAGAAGACGAAGGGCCCCCCTCTCCCCTTCTCTTCTGGTGGCGCCGGAACGCAGCCGTGGCCATCATCATCATCACAATCTTCACCAACAACTTCACTGCCATCATCACCAGCTCTTCCCCCCTCTATGCAGCGGTGTAACCTCTCTCTTACCCGCTGTAATCTCTACTTAAAACATGGTGCTCAACGCTATATATTATTTCCCAATGATGTATGGCTACCCTATGATGTCTGAGTAGATCCGTTTTGTCCTAATGGTTATTTGATGATCGTGATTGATTTGAGTTGCATGTTTTATTATTGGTGCTATCCTATGGTGCTCTCCGTGTCGTGCAAGCGTGAGGGATCCCCACGGTGTTGCAATACGTTCATGATTCACTTATAGTGGGTTGCGTGAGTGACTGAAATACAAACCCGAGTAAGGGGGTTATTGCGTATGGGATAAAGAGGACTTGATGCTTTAATGCTATGGTTGGGTTTTACCTTAATGATCTTTAGTAGTTGCGGATTCTTGCTAGAGTTCCAATCATAAGTGCATATGATCCAAGTAGAGAAAGTATGTTAGCTTATGCCTCTCCCTCATATGAAACTGCAATAATGATTACCGGTCTAGTTATCGATTGCCTAGGGACAAATAACTTTCTCGTAACAAAACACTCTTTACTAAAACTAAATTAGTTGTGTCCTTATCTAAACAGCCCCTACTTTTTATTTACATGCTCTTTATTATCTTGCAAACCTATCCAACAACACCTACAAAGTACTTCTAGTTTCATACTTGTTCTAGGTAAAGCGAACTTCAAGCGTGCGTAGAGTTGTATCGGTGGTCGATAGAACTTGAGGGAATATTTGTTCCGCCTTTAGCTCCTTGTTGGGTTCGACACTCTTACTTATCGAAAACTGTTGCGATCCCCTATACTTGTGGGTTATCAAGACATTTTTCTGGCGCCGTTGCCGGGGAGCAATAGCGTGGGGTGAATATTCACGTGTGTGCTTGTAATAAATAAGTCATCTAGCCTCTATTATGATTGTGTTTTTTATATTTTAATTAGTGTTTGTGCCAAGTAAAGCCTTTAGGATCTTTTTGGGTGATTGTTGTTTGATCTTGCAGATAAAAACAGAATGTATGCGCTCACAAAAATAATTTTTGTTTTTACCAGAGAGTGATAAAATACCAATTGCAACTGCAGTAGATCAATATGCAAATTGTTCTGGTGTTCCTAATTCCTCAGAATTTTTGGAGTTACAGAAGTATTCAAAACCTATAGATTGCTACAGATTGTTCTGTTTTTGACAGATTCTGTTTTTCGCGTGTTGTTTGCTTATTTTGATGCATCTATGGCTAGTATCGGGGGGTATGAACCATAGAGAAGTTTGAATACAGTAGGTTTAACACCAATATAAATAAAGAATGAGTTCATTACAGTACCCTAAAGTGGTGATTTATTTTCTTATACTAAAGGAGCTCATGAGATTTTCTGTTGAGTTTTGTGTTGTGAAGTTTTCAAGTTTTTGGGAAAAGATTTGATGGATTTTGGAACAAGGAGTGGCAATAGCCTAAGCTTGGGGATGCCCAAGGCACCCCAAGGTAAAATTCAAGGATAACCAAAAGCCTAAGCTTGGGGATGCCCCGGAAGGCATCCCCTCTTTCGTCTTTGTCTATCGGTAACTTTACTTGAGGCTATATTTTTATTCACCACATGATATGTGTTTTGCTTGGAGCGTCTTGTATGATATGAGTCTTTGCTTTTTAGTTTACCACAGTCATCCTTGTTGTACAGACCTTTTGATAGAGACACGCATGAATCGGAATTTATTAGAATACTCTATGTGCTTCACTTATATTTTTTGAGCTAGATAATTTTGCTCTAGTGCTTCACTTATATCTTTTTAGAGCACGGTGGTGGTTCTATTTTATAGAAATTATTGATCTCTCATGCTTCACTTATATTATTTTGAGAGTCTTTTAGAATAGCATGGTATTTTGCTTTGGCTATAAAATTAGTCCTAATATGATATGCATCCATGATGGGTATAATAAAACTTTCATATAAAGTGCATTGAATACTATGAGAAGTTTGATTCATTATGATTGTTTTGAGATATGAAGATGGTGATATTAGAGTCATGCTAGTTGAGTAATTGTGAATTTGAGAGATAATTGTGTTAAAGTTTGTGATTCCCGTAGATTATCTTTCTTGGACCGAAAGCAAACCAGAAGACTTGGAGTTGAAGTCTGGAACTCCGTGAGGCATCCACGAGGCAGGAGGGCGCGCCCCCACCCTCGTGGGCCCCACGTAGCTCCACCGACGTACTTCTTCCACCTATGTATATACTCTTATGCCCTAGATCGATCACAGAGAGCCACGAAACCACTTTTCCACCGCGACAACCTTCTGTACCCGTGAGATCCCATCTTGGGGCCTTTTCCGGCGATCTGTCAGAGGGGGAATCGATCATGGAGGGCTTCTACATCAACACCATAGCCTCTCCGATGAAGCATGAGTAGTTTACCATAGACCTTCAGGTCCATAGTTATTAGCTAGATGGCTTCTTCTCTCTCTTTGATTCTCAATACAAAGTTCTCCTCGATGTTCTTGGAGATCTATTCGATGTAATACTCTTTTATGGTGTGTTTGTCGAGATCCGATGAATTGTGGGTTTATGAGCAAGATTATCTATGAATATTATATTACTTGGTTCTTCTCTGAATTCTTATATGCATGATTTGATATCTTTGCAAGTCTCTTCGAATTATCGGTTTAGTTTGGCCTACTAGACTGATCTTTCTTGCAATGGGAGAAGTGCTTAGCTTTGGGTTCAATCTTGCGGTGTCCTTTCCCAGTGACAGTAGGGGCGGCAAGGCACGTATTGTATTGTTGCCATCGAGGATAAAAAGATGGGTTTTATATCATATTGGTTGAGTTTATCCCTCTGCATCATGTCATCTTGCTTAAAGCGTTACTATGTTCTTATAAACTTAATACTCTAGATGCATGCTGGATAGCGGTCGATGTGTGGAGTAATAGTAGTAGATGCAGAATCATTTTGATCTACTTGACACGGACGTGATGCCTATATTCATGATCATTGCCTTAGATATCTTCATAACTATGCGCTTTTCTACCAATTGCTCGGCAGTAATTTGTTCACCCACCATAATACATGCTATCCTGAGAGAAGCCACTAGTGAAACCTATGCCCCCCGGGTCTCTTTCTTACTATATTGCATCTCTTTTATTTACATCGCATCTTGTTTACTATTTTGCAATCTTTATTTTCCAATCTATACAACAAAAATACCAAAAATATTTAGTTTACTATCTCTATCAGATCTCACTTTTGCGAGTGACCGTGAAGGGACTGACAACCCCTTTATCGCGTTGGTTGCGCGGTTCTTGATTGTTTGTGCAGGTACTAGGTGACTTGTGCCTTGTCTCCTACTGGATTGACACCTTGGTTCTCAAAAACTAGGGAAATACTTACGCTACTTTGCTGCATCACCCTTTCCTCTTCAAGTGAAAACCAACGCATGCTCAAGAGGTAGCAAGAAGGATTTTTGGTGCCCTTGTCGGGGAGATCTACGCCAAGTCAAGACATACCAAGTACCCATCATAAACTCTTCTCCCTCGCATTACATTATTTGCCATTCGCCTCTCCTTTTTCCTCACCCCCACTTCTAAAACAATTTTCGAAAACCTTTGCCTTTTATTCGCCCCTTTTTCGCTCGTCTCTTTTTGCTTGCTTCTTGTGTGCCTATGTGTCGGATTGCCTGTTTGCTTTGATGGCACTGCCAAAAGGCATTGATCCTCACCTTACAAGCTTGGAAGAAATTGAAAACAACGTTAGAAGTTTCATGTCTTTGCAACTTGAGCATAATAATTTCTTCAGAAACGAGTTTAAAGAACAAAAGAGTTTTATGGAATACATGAATAAAGATCTTGGTGATATGTGTAAGGAATTTTATGGTCTGGAATCCGAGTTTGCTCATCTTGAAAATTTAGTGGGCCAAATTTCGGATAAGCAAGCCACCTTAGTTAATAAGATGGCCGCTAAACCGGAAGATTTTCATGATAATAATGATGAAGATCTAAAAGTGATAGATGTGACTCCTATTAAATCTTTATTTTCCAATATGAATCTTGATAAAGATGGGACTGGAGATGAGTCAACTTTACTTAAAAGGCGTCCTAATGATTCGGAGTTTTTAGATCTTGATGCAAAAATTAATAAAAGTGGGATTGAAGAGGTCAAAACTTTACATAGCAATGAACCCACTATTTTGGATTTCAAGGAATTAATTATGATAATTGCTCTTTGATAGATTGTATTTCTTTGTTGCAATCCGTGTGAAATTCTCCTCATGCTTTTGATCAAAATAAAGCTTTTACTAAACATATCGTTGACGCTTTAATGCAATCCCATAAAGAAAATCTTGAACTAGAAGTTTCTATCCCTAGAAAACTTTATGATGAGTGGGAACCTACTATTAAAATTAAGATTAAAGATTATGAATGCTATGCTTTATGTGATTTGCGTGCTAGTGTTTCCACGATTCCAAAAACTTTGTGTGATGTGCTAGGTTTCCGTGAATTTGATGATTGTTCTTTAAATTTGCATCTTGCGGATTCCACCATTAAGAAACCTATGGGAAGAATAAATGATGTTCTTATTGTTTCAAATAGGAATTATGTGCTCGTAGATTTCATTGTTCTTGATATCAATTGCAATCCTACATGTCCTATTATTCTTGGCAGACCTTTCCTTAGAACGATTGGTGCAATTATTGACATGAAAGAAGGAAATATTAGATTCCAATTTCCATTAAGGAAAGGCATGGAACACTTTCCTAGGAAGAAAATTAAATTACCTTATGAATCTATTATGAGAGCCACTTATGGATTGCACACCAAATATGACAATACCCAGATCAATTCTTATTTTTATGCCTAGCTAGGGGCGTTAAACGATAGCGCTTGTTGGGAGGCATCCCAATTTTATTTTTGTTACTGTTTAGTAATAAATAATTCATCTAGCCTCTGTTATGATTGTGTTTTTTATATTTTAATTAGTGTTTGTGCCAAGTAAAGCCTTTATGTTCTTCTTGGGTGATTGTTGTTTGATCTTGCTGATAAAAACAGAATGTATACGCTCATGAAAATAATTTTAGTTTTTTACCAGAGAGTGATAAAATACCAATTGCAACTGCAGTAGATCAATATGCAAATTTTTCTGGTCTTCCTATTTCTCGGAATTTTTGGAGTTACAGAAGTATTCGAAACCTACAAATTGCTACAGATTGTTCTATTTTTTGACAGATTCTGTTTTTCGCGTGTTGTTTGCTTATTTTGATGCATCTATGGCTAGTATCGGGGGGTATGAACCATAGAGAAGTTTGAATACAGTAGGATTAACACCAATATAAATAAAGAATGAGTTCATTACACTACCTTAAAGTGGTGATTTATTTTCTTATACTAACGGAGCTCATGATATTTTCTGTTGAGTTTTGTGTTGTGAAGTTTTCAAGTTTTGGGGAAAAGATTTGATTGATTTTGGAACAAGGAGTGGCAATAGCCTAAGCTTGGGGATTCCCAAGGCACCCCAAGGTAAAATTCAAGGACAACCAAAAGCCTAAGCTTGGGGATGCCCCGGAAGACATCACCTCTTTCGTCTTTGTCTATCAGTAACTTTACTTGAGGCTATATTTTTATTCACCACGTGATATGTGTTTTGCTTGGAGCGTCTTGTATGATATGAGTCTTTGCTTTTTAGTTTACCACAGTTATCCTTGTTGTACACACCTTTTGATAGAGACACGCATGAATCGAAATTTATTAGAATACTCTATGTGCTTCACATATATTTTTTGAGCTAGATAATTTTGCTCTAGTGCTTCACTTATATCTTTTTAGAGCACGGTGGTGGTTCTATTTTATAGAAATTATTGATCTCTCATGCTTCACTTATATTATTTTGAGAGTCTTTTAGAATAGCATGGTATTTTGCTTTGGCTATAAAATTAGTCCTAATATGATATGCATCCATGATGGGTATAATAAAACTTTCATATAAAGTGCATTGAATACTATGAGAAGTTTGATTCATTATGATTGTTTTGAGATATGAAGATGGTGATATTAGAGTCATGCTAGTTGAGTAGTTGTGAATTTGAGAGATACTTGTGTTAAAGTTTGTGATTCCCGTAGCATGAATGCACGTATGGTGAACCGTTATGTGATGAAGTCGGAGCATGATTTATTTTTTGATTGTCTTCCTTATGAGTGGCGGTCGGGGACGAGCGATGGTCTTTTCCTACCAATCTATCCCCCTAGGAGCATGCACGTAATACTTCGTTTCGATAACTAATAGATTTTTGCAATAAGTATGTGAGTTCTTTATGACTAATGTTGAGTCCATGGATTATACGCACTCTCACCCTTCTACCATTGCTAGCCTCTCTAGTACCGCGCAACTTTCGCCGGTACCATAAACCCACCATTTACCTTCCTCAAAACAGCCACCATACCTACCTATTATGGCATTTCCATAGCCATTCTGAGATATATTGCCATGCAACTTTCCACCATTTCATTTATTAAGACACGCTCCATCATTGTCATATTGCCTTGCATGATCATGTAGTTGACATCGTATTTGTGGCAAAGCTACCGTTCATAATTTTTCGTACATGTCACTCTTGATTCATTGCACATCCCAGTACACCACCGGAGGCATTCACAGAGTCATATTTTGTTCTAAGTATCAAGTTGTAATTCTTGAGTTGTAATTAAATAAAAGTGTGATGACCATCATTATTAGAGCATTGTCCCATGTGAAGAAAGGATGATGGAGACTATGATTCCCCCACAAGTTGGGATGGGACTCCGGACGAAAAAAAGAAAAAAGAGGCCATAAAAAATGCCCAAATAAAAAAAATGAGGGAAAAAGAGAGAAGGGACAATTCTACTATTCTTTTTCCACACTTGTGCTTCAAAGTAGCACCATGATCTTCATGATAGAGAGTCTCCTATTTTGTCACTTCCGTATACTAGTAGGAATTTTACATTATAGAACTTGGCTTGTATATTCCAATGATGGGCTTCCTGAAAATGCCCTAGGTCTTCGTGAGCAAGCGAGTTGGATGCACACCCACTTAGTTTCTTATTGAGCTTTCATACCCTTATAGCTCTAGTGCATCCATTGCATGGAAATCCCTACTCACTCACATTGATATGTATTGATGGGCATCTTCATAGCCCGTTGATACGCCTAGTTGATGTGAGACTATCTTCTCCTTGTTGTCTTCTCCACAACCACCATTCTATTCCACCTATAGTGCTATATCCATGGCTCACGCTCATGTATTATGTGAAGATTGAAAAGTTTGAGAACATCAAAAGTATGAAACAATTGCTTGGCTTGTCATCGGGGTTGTGCATGATTTAAATATATTGTGTGATGAAGATAGAGCATAGCCAAACTATGTGATTTTGTAGGGATAGCTTTCTTTGGCCATGTTATTTTGAGAAGACATGATTGCTTTATTAGTATGCTTGAAGTATTATTATTTTTATGTCAATATTAAACTTTTGTCTTGAATCTTTCGGATCTAAACATTCATGCCACAATAAAGAAAATTACATTGATAATTATGTTAGGTAGCATTCCACATCAAAAATTCTGTTTTTATCATTTACCTACTCGAGGACGAGCATGAATTAAGCTTGGGGATGCTTGATACGTCTCCAACGTATCTATAATTTTTGATTGTTCCATGCTATTATATTATCTGTTTTGGATGTTTAATGGGCTTTAATATGCTCTTTTATATTATTTTTGGGACTAACCTATTAACCGAAGGCCCAGTGCCAGTTTCTGTTTTTTGCCTATTTTAGAGTTTCGCAGAAAAGGAATACCAAACAGAATCCAGACGGAATGAAACCTTTGCGATTATCTTTCTTGCACCGAAAGCAAACCAGAAGACTTGGAGTTGAAGTCTGGAACTCCGTGAGGCATCCACGAGGCAGGAGGGCGCGCTCCCACCCTCGTGGGCCCCATGTAGCTCCACCGACATACTTCTTCCACCTATATATATATATACTCTTATACCCTAGATCGATCACAAAGAGCCACGAAACCACTTTTCCACCGCGACAACCTTCTGTACCCGTGAGATCCCATCTTGGGGCCTTTTCCGGCGATCTGTCGGAGGGGGAATCGATCATGGAGGGCTTCTACATCAACACCATAGCCTCTCCGATGAAGCATGAGTAGTTTACCACAGACCTTCGGGTCCATAGTTATTAGCTAGATGGCTTCTTCTCTCTCTTTGATTCTCAATACAAAGTTCTCCTCGATGTTCTTGGAGATCTATTCGATGTAATACTCTTTTATGGTGTGTTTGTCGAGATCCGATGAATTGTGGGTTTATGAGCAAGATTATCTATGAATATTATATTACTTGGTTCTTCTCTGAATTCTTATATGCATGATTTGATATCTTTGCAAGTCTCTTCGAATTATCGGTTTAGTTTGGCCTACTAGATTGATCTTTCTTGCAATGGGAGAAGTGCTTAGCTTTGGGTTCAATCTTGCGGTGTCCTTTCCCAGTGACAGTAGGGGCGGCAAGGCACGTATTGTATTGTTGCCATCGAGGATAAAAGGATGGGGTTTATATCATATTGGTTGAGTTTATCCCTCTGCATCATGTCATCTTGCTTAAAGCGTTACTATGTTCTTATAAACTTAATACTCTAGATGCATGCTGGATAGCGGTCGATGTGTGGAGTAATAGTAGTAGATGCAGAATCATTTTGATCTACTTGACACGGACGTGATGCCTATATTCATGATCATTGCCTTAGATATCTTCATAACTATGCGCTTTTCTACCAATTGCTCGGCAGTAATTTGTTCACCCACCATAATACATGCTATCCTGAGAGAAGCCACTAGTGAAACCTATGCCCCCCGGGTCTCTTTCTTACTATATTGCATCTCTTTTATTTACATCGCATCTTGTTTACTATTTTGCAATCTTTATTTTCCAATCTATACAACAAAAATACCAAAAATATTTAGTTTACTATCTCTATCAGATCTCACTTTTGCGAGTGACTGTGAAGGGATTGACAACCCCTTTATCGCGTTGGTTGCGCGGTTCTTGATTGTTTGTGCAGGTACTAGGTGACTTGTGCCTTGTCTCCTACTGGATTGACACCTTGGTTCTCAAAAACTAGGGAAATACTTACGCTACTTTGCTGCATCACCCTTTCCTCTTCAAGTGAAAACCAACGCATGCTCAAGAGGTAGCAAGAAGGATTTTTGGCGCCCTTGTCGGGGAGATCTACGCCAAGTCAAGACATACCAAGTACCCATCATAAACTCTTCTCCCTCGCATTACATTATTTGCCATTCGCCTCTCCTTTTTCCTCACCCCCACTTCTAAAACAATTTTCGAAAACCTTTGCCTTTTATTCGCCCCTTTTTCGCTCGTCTCTTTTTGCTTGCTTCTTGTGTGCCTATGTGTCGGATTGCCTGTTTGCTTTGATGGCACTGCCAAAAGGCATTGATCCTCACCTTACAAGCTTGGAAGAAATTGAAAACAACGTTAGAAGTTTCATGTCTTTGCAACTTGAGCATAATAATTTCTTCAGAAACGAGTTTAAAGAACAAAAGAGTTTTATGGAATACATGAATAAAGATCTTGGTGATATGTGTAAGGAATTTTATGGTCTGGAATCCGAGTTTGCTCATCTTGAAAATTTAGTGGGCCAAATTTCGGATAAGCAAGCCACCTTAGTTAATAAGATGGCCGCTAAACCGGAAGATTTTCATGATAATAATGATGAAGATCTAAAAGTGATAGATGTGACTCCTATTAAATCTTTATTTTCCAATATGAATCTTGATAAAGATGGGACTGGAGATGAGTCAACTTTACTTAAAAGGCGTCCTAATGATTCGGAGTTTTTAGATCTTGATGCAAAAATTAATAAAAGTGGGATTGAAGAGGTCAAAACTTTACATAGCAATGAACCCACTATTTTGGATTTCAAGGAATTAATTATGATAATTGCTCTTTGATAGATTGTATTTCTTTGTTGCAATCCGTGTGAAATTCTCCTCATGCTTTTGATCAAAATAAAGCTTTTACTAAACATATCGTTGACGCTTTAATGCAATCCCATAAAGAAAATCTTGAACTAGAAGTTTCTATCCCTAGAAAACTTTATGATGAGTGGGAACCTACTATTAAAATTAAGATTAAAGATTATGAATGCTATGCTTTATGTGATTTGCGTGCTAGTGTTTCCACGATTCCAAAAACTTTGTGTGATGTGCTAGGTTTCCGTGAATTTGATGATTGTTCTTTAAATTTGCATCTTGCGGATTCCACCATTAAGAAACCTATGGGAAGAATAAATGATGTTCTTATTGTTTCAAATAGGAATTATGTGCTCGTAGATTTCATTGTTCTTGATATCAATTGCAATCCTACATGTCCTATTATTCTTGGCAGACCTTTCCTTAGAACGATTGGTGCAATTATTGACATGAAAGAAGGAAATATTAGATTCCAATTTCCATTAAGGAAAGGCATGGAACACTTTCCTAGGAAGAAAATTAAATTACCTTATGAATCTATTATGAGAGCCACTTATGGATTGCACACCAAATATGACAATACCCAGATCAATTCTTATTTTTATGCCTAGCTAGGGGCGTTAAACGATAGCGCTTGTTGGGAGGCATCCCAATTTTATTTTTGTTACTGTTTAGTAATAAATAATTCATCTAGCCTCTGTTATGATTGTGTTTTTTATATTTTAATTAGTGTTTGTGCCAAGTAAAGCCTTTATGTTCTTCTTGGGTGATTGTTGTTTGATCTTGCTGATAAAAACAGAATGTATACGCTCATGAAAATAATTTTAGTTTTTTACCAGAGAGTGATAAAATACCAATTGCAACTGCAGTAGATCAATATGCAAATTTTTCTGGTCTTCCTATTTCTCGGAATTTTTGGAGTTACAGAAGTATTCGAAACCTACAAATTGCTACAGATTGTTCTATTTTTTGACAGATTCTGTTTTTCGCGTGTTGTTTGCTTATTTTGATGCATCTATGGCTAGTATCGGGGGGTATGAACCATAGAGAAGTTTGAATACAGTAGGATTAACACCAATATAAATAAAGAATGAGTTCATTACACTACCTTAAAGTGGTGATTTATTTTCTTATACTAACGGAGCTCATGATATTTTCTGTTGAGTTTTGTGTTGTGAAGTTTTCAAGTTTTGGGGAAAAGATTTGATTGATTTTGGAACAAGGAGTGGCAATAGCCTAAGCTTGGGGATTCCCAAGGCACCCCAAGGTAAAATTCAAGGACAACCAAAAGCCTAAGCTTGGGGATGCCCCGGAAGACATCACCTCTTTCGTCTTTGTCTATCAGTAACTTTACTTGAGGCTATATTTTTATTCACCACGTGATATGTGTTTTGCTTGGAGCGTCTTGTATGATATGAGTCTTTGCTTTTTAGTTTACCACAGTTATCCTTGTTGTACACACCTTTTGATAGAGACACGCATGAATCGAAATTTATTAGAATACTCTATGTGCTTCACATATATTTTTTGAGCTAGATAATTTTGCTCTAGTGCTTCACTTATATCTTTTTAGAGCACGGTGGTGGTTCTATTTTATAGAAATTATTGATCTCTCATGCTTCACTTATATTATTTTGAGAGTCTTTTAGAATAGCATGGTATTTTGCTTTGGCTATAAAATTAGTCCTAATATGATATGCATCCATGATGGGTATAATAAAACTTTCATATAAAGTGCATTGAATACTATGAGAAGTTTGATTCATTATGATTGTTTTGAGATATGAAGATGGTGATATTAGAGTCATGCTAGTTGAGTAGTTGTGAATTTGAGAGATACTTGTGTTAAAGTTTGTGATTCCCGTAGCATGAATGCACGTATGGTGAACCGTTATGTGATGAAGTCGGAGCATGATTTATTTTTTGATTGTCTTCCTTATGAGTGGCGGTCGGGGACGAGCGATGGTCTTTTCCTACCAATCTATCCCCCTAGGAGCATGCACGTAATACTTCGTTTCGATAACTAATAGATTTTTGCAATAAGTATGTGAGTTCTTTATGACTAATGTTGAGTCCATGGATTATACGCACTCTCACCCTTCTACCATTGCTAGCCTCTCTAGTACCGCACAACTTTCGCCGGTACCATAAACCCACCATTTACCTTCCTCAAAACAGCCACCATACCTACCTATTATGGCATTTCCATAGCCATTCTGAGATATATTGCCATGCAACTTTCCACCATTTCATTTATTAAGACACGCTCCATCATTGTCATATTGCATTGCATGATCATGTAGTTGACATCGTATTTGTGGCAAAGCTACCGTTCATAATTTTTCGTACATGTCACTCTTGATTCATTGCACATCCCAGTACACCACCGGAGGCATTCACAGAGTCATATTTTGTTCTAAGTATCAAGTTGTAATTCTTGAGTTGTAATTAAATAAAAGTGTGATGACCATCATTATTAGAGCATTGTCCCATGTGAAGAAAGGATGATGGAGACTATGATTCCCCCACAAGTTGGGATGGGACTCCGGACGAAAAAAAGAAAAAAGAGGCCATAAAAAATGCCCAAATAAAAAAAATGAGGGAAAAAGAGAGAAGGGACAATTCTACTATTCTTTTTCCACACTTGTGCTTCAAAGTAGCACCATGATCTTCATGATAGAGAGTCTCCTATTTTGTCACTTCCGTATACTAGTAGGAATTTTACATTATAGAACTTGGCTTGTATATTCCAATGATGGGCTTCCTGAAAATGCCCTAGGTCTTCGTGAGCAAGCGAGTTGGATGCACACCCACTTAGTTTCTTATTGAGCTTTCATACCCTTATAGCTCTAGTGCATCCATTGCATGGAAATCCCTACTCACTCACATTGATATGTATTGATGGGCATCTTCATAGCCCGTTGATACGCCTAGTTGATGTGAGACTATCTTCTCCTTGTTGTCTTCTCCACAACCACCATTCTATTCCACCTATAGTGCTATATCCATGGCTCACGCTCATGTATTATGTGAAGATTGAAAAGTTTGAGAACATCAAAAGTATGAAACAATTGCTTGGCTTGTCATCGGGGTTGTGCATGATTTAAATATATTGTGTGATGAAGATAGAGCATAGCCAAACTATGTGATTTTGTAGGGATAGCTTTCTTTGGCCATGTTATTTTGAGAAGACATGATTGCTTTATTAGTATGCTTGAAGTATTATTATTTTTATGTCAATATTAAAATTTTGTCTTGAATCTTTCGGATCTAAACATTCATGCCACAATAAAGAAAATTACATTGATAATTATGTTAGGTAGCATTCCACATCAAAAATTCTGTTTTTATCATTTACCTACTCGAGGACGAGCATGAATTAAGCTTGGGGATGCTTGATACGTCTCCAACGTATCTATAATTTTTGATTGTTCCATGCTATTATATTATCTGTTTTGGATGTTTAATGGGCTTTAATATGCTCTTTTATATTATTTTTGGGACTAACCTATTAACCGAAGGCCCAGTGCCAGTTTCTGTTTTTTGCCTATTTTAGAGTTTCGCAGAAAAGGAATACCAAACAGAATCCAGACGGAATGAAACCTTTGCGATTATCTTTCTTGCACCGAAAGCAAACCAGAAGACTTGGAGTTGAAGTCTGGAACTCCGTGAGGCATCCACGAGGCAGGAGGGCGCGCTCCCACCCTCGTGGGCCCCATGTAGCTCCACCGACATACTTCTTCCACCTATATATATATATACTCTTATACCCTAGATCGATCACAAAGAGCCACGAAACCACTTTTCCACCGCGACAACCTTCTGTACCCGTGAGATCCCATCTTGGGGCCTTTTCCGGCGATCTGTCGGAGGGGGAATCGATCATGGAGGGCTTCTACATCAACACCATAGCCTCTCCGATGAAGCATGAGTAGTTTACCACAGACCTTCGGGTCCATAGTTATTAGCTAGATGGCTTCTTCTCTCTCTTTGATTCTCAATACAAAGTTCTCCTCGATGTTCTTGGAGATCTATTCGATGTAATACTCTTTTATGGTGTGTTTGTCGAGATCCGATGAATTGTGGGTTTATGAGCAAGATTATCTATGAATATTATATTACTTGGTTCTTCTCTGAATTCTTATATGCATGATTTGATATCTTTGCAAGTCTCTTCGAATTATCGGTTTAGTTTGGCCTACTAGATTGATCTTTCTTGCAATGGGAGAAGTGCTTAGCTTTGGGTTCAATCTTGCGGTGTCCTTTCCCAGTGACAGTAGGGGCGGCAAGGCACGTATTGTATTGTTGCCATCGAGGATAAAAGGATGGGGTTTATATCATATTGGTTGAGTTTATCCCTCTGCATCATGTCATCTTGCTTAAAGCGTTACTATGTTCTTATAAACTTAATACTCTAGATGCATGTTGGATAGCGGTCAATGTGTGGAGTAATAGTAGTAGATGCAGAATCGTTTCGATCTACTTGACACGGACGTGATGCCTATATTCATGATCATTGCCTTAGATATCTTCATAACTATGCGCTTTTCTACCAATTGCTCGGCAGTAATTTGTTCACCCACCGTAATACATGCTATCCTGAGAGAAGCCACTAGTGAAACCTATGCCCCCGGGTCTCTTTCTTACTATATTGCATCTCTTTTATTTACATCGCATCTTGTTTACTATTTTGCAATCTTTATTTTCCAATCTATACAACAAAAATACCAAAAATATTCAGTTTACTATCTCTATCAGATCTCACTTTTGCGAGTGACCATGAAGGGATTGACAACCCCTTTATCGCGTTGGTTGCGCGGTTCTTGATTGTTTGTGCAGGTACTAGGTGACTTGTGCCTTGTCTCCTACTGGATTGACACCTTGGTTCTCAAAAACTAGGGAAATACTTACGCTACTTTGCTGCATCACCCTTTCCTCTTCAAGTGAAAACCAACGCATGCTCAAGAGGTAGCAAGAAGGATTTTTGGCGCCGTTGTCGGGAAGATCTATGCCAAGTCAAGACATACCAAGTACCCATCATAAACTCTTCTCCCTCGCATTACATTATTTGCCATTCGCCTCTCTTTTTCCTCTCCCCCACTTCTAAAACGATTTTCGAAAACCTTTGCCTTTTATTCGCCCCTTTTTCGTTCGTCTCTTTTCGCTTGCTTCTTGTGTGCCTATGTGTTGGATTGCCTGTTTGCTTTGATGGCACTGCCAAAAGGCGTTGATCCTCACCTTACAAGGTTGGAAGAAATTGAAAACAACGTTAGAAGTTTCGTGTCTTTGCAACTTGAGCATAATAATTTCTTCAGAAACGAGTTTAAAGAACAAAAGAGTGTTATGGAATACATGAATAAAGATCTTGGTGATATGTGTAAGGAATTTTATGGTCTGGAATCCGAGTTTGCTCATCTTGAAAATTTAGTGGGCCAAATTTCGGATAAGCAAGCCACCTTAGTTAATAAGATGGCCGCTAAACCGGAAGATTTTCATGATAATAATGATGAAGATCTAAAAGTGATAGATGTGACTCCTATTAAATCTTTATTTTCCAATATGAATCTTGATAAAGATGGGACTGGAGATGAGTCAACTTTACTTAAAAGGCGTCCTAATGATTCGGAGTTTTTAGATCTTGATGCAAAAATTAATAAAAGTGGGATTGAAGAGGTCAAAACTTTACATAGCAATGAACCCACTATTTTGGATTTCAAGGAATTAATTATGATAATTGCTCTTTGATAGATTGTATTTCTTTGTTGCAATCCGTGTGAAATTCTCCTCATGCTTTTGATCAAAATAAAGCTTTTACTAAACATATCGTTGACGCTTTAATGCAATCCCATAAAGAAAATCTTGAAGTAGAAGTTTCTATCCCTAGAAAACTTTATGATGAGTGGGAACCTACTATTAAGATTAAAGATTATGAATGCTATGCCTTATGTGATTTGGGTGCTAGTGTTTCCACGATTCCAAAAACTTTGTGTGATGTGCTAGATTTCCGTGAATTTGATGATTGTTCTTTAAATTTGCATCTTGCGGATTCCACCATTAAGAAACCTATGGGAAGAATTAATGATGTTCTTATTGTTGCAAATAGGAATTATGTGCTTGTAGATTTCATTGTTCTTGATATCGATTGCAATCCTACATGTCCTATTATTCTTGGTAGACCTTTCCTTAGAACGATTGGTGCAATTATTGACATGAAAGAAGGAAATATTAGATTACAATTTCCATTAAGGAAAGGCATGGAACACTTTCTTAGGAATAAAATTAAATTACCTTATGAATCTATTATGAGAGCAACTTATGGATTGCACACCAAAGATGACAATACCTAGATCTATTCTTATTTTTATGCCTAGCTAGGGGCGTTAAACGATAGCGCTTGTTGGGAGGCAACCCAATTTTATTTTTGTTATTTACTTTTTGTTCCTGTTTAGTAATAAATAATTCATCTAGCCTCTGTTATGATTGTGTTTTTTATATTTTAATTAGTGTTTGTGCGAAGTAAAGCCTTTATGATTTTCTTGGGTGATTGTTGTTTGATCTTGCTGATAAAAACAGAATGTATGCGCTCACGAAAATAATTTTCGTTTTTTTACCAGAGAGTGATAAAATACCAATTGCAACTGAAGTAGATCAATATGCAAATTGTTTTGGTCTTCCTAATTTATCAGAATTTTTGGAGTTACAGAAGTATTCCAAACCTACAGATTGCTACAGATTGTTCTATTTTTTGACAGATTCTGTTTTTCGCGTGTTGTTTGCTTATTTTGATGCATCTATGGCTAGTATCGGGGGGTATGAACCATAGAGAAGTTTGAATACAGTAGGTTTAACACCAATATAAATAAAGAATGAGTTCATTACACTACCTTAAAGTGGTGATTATTTTCTTATACTAACGAAGCTCATGAGATTTTCTGTTGAGTTTTGTGTTGTGAAGTTTTCAAGTTTTCGGAAAAAGATTTGATGGATTTTGGAACAAGGAGTGGCAATAGCCTATGCTTGGGTGAAAGATCGTCGATGTCGCCTAGAGGGGGGTGAATAGGCGTTTTAAAATAATTACGGTTTAGGCTTTAACAAGTGCGGAATAAACCTAGCGGTTAATTTGTCAAGCACAAAACCTAGAACAACTAGGCTCACATATGTGCACTAACAACTTATGCTAAGCAAGATAAGCAACTATGTGATAGCAAGATATATGACAAGAAAAAATATGGCTATCACAAAGTAAAGTGCATAAGTGAAGGGGCTCGGGTAAGAGATAACCGAGGCACGCAGAGACGACGATGTATCCCGAAGTTCACACCCTTGCGGATGCTAATATGCGTTTGGAGCGGTGTGGAGGCACAATGCTCCCCAAGAAGCCACTAGGGCCACCGTAATCTCCTCACGCCCTCGCACAATGCAAGATGCCGTGATTCCACTAAGGGACCCTTGAGGGCGGTCACCGAACCCGTACAAATGGCAACCCTTGGGGGCAGTCACCGAACCCGTACACTTTGGTAACCGTTGGGGGCGGTCACCGGTACCCGTCAAATTGCTCGGGGCGATCTCCGCAACCTAATTGGAGACCACGACGCTTGCCTGAAGCTTTACACCACAATGATTGAGCTCCGAACAACACCAACTGTCTAGGGCGCCAAGGCACCCAAGAGGAACAAGCTCTAGGGTGCCCAAACACCCAAGAGTAATAAGCTTCTCAAACTTCACTTCCACGTAGCACCGTGGAGAACTCAAACCGATGCGCCAAATGCAATGGCAAGGGCACATGGAGTGCCCAAGTCCTTCTCTCTCAAATCCCACCGAAGCAACTAATGCTAGGGAGGAAAATGAGAGGAAGAACAAGAAGGAGAACACCAAGAACTCCAAGATCTAGATCCAAGGGGTTCCCCTCACATAGAGAAGAAAGTGATTGGTGGAAATGTGGATCTAGATCTCCTCTCTCTTTTCCCTCAAAAACTAGCAAGAATCCATGGAGGGATCGAGAGTTAGCAAGCTCGAAGAAGGTCAACAATGGGGGAAGAACACGAGCTCAAAGGATAAGATTCATTGGGGAAGAAGACCCCCTTTTATAGGAGGGGGAAAATTCAACCGTTATGTGCTCAGCCTGCACACGAGCGGTACTACCGCTCCACGAGCGGTACTACCGCTCAGGCAGAAGAAACAGGGAAAAGGAGCAACAAAACATGAACCTTGGGGCGGTAGTACCGCAGGAGACAGCGGTACTACCGCTGGGTTAAGCGGTACTACCGCACCCTTCGGCGGTACTGCCGCGCAGAATGAAGGGGAAAGGGGAAGAGGGAGCCGGGCGGTACTACCGCGGAGGAAGGGCGGTACTGCCACACTACTTCCGCAGCGAGGTACCGCACAATCCGACACAGAAAAAGACCCCTCGAATCGACGCGGTAGGGACCTGGTAAGCCAGCGGTAGTACTGCTGCGGAGTCACCGCCGGTACTACCGCTGCGAAGCGGTACTGCCGCTTGAGACCCCTCAGCAGTACTACCACTGGGTACCATGGTACTACCACTGGGACCTTGACAAAAACCACACTCAAGAAAACAAGAACTGCCATAACTTCTGCATATGAGCTCCGAATTGAGCAAACTCAAGCTTGTTGGAAACAAGACGACGGGTAGCATCAAAACAATGACTGGTTATAGTAAGAAGAGGGAGGGGAGGTATGCTTAACAAAAAGAGGAGTGAAACCTCCAACCGAGAAGAACCGGCAAAACCTCCAACATCGAAAACATCATAGAAGATGCAAGCGAACTCCATTTTCGATGAACTCAAGCTTGTCAACAAGATGACCGTAAGATCTAAGACTCACAAAGAGAACCAAACAAGAACCAAGAAAGATGATGCAAGGATGCAATGGTTTGAGCTCTCAATGAACGATACGATCAAGCTACTCATCGAGAGCCCCCCTTGATAGTATGGCAATCGATCCTATAACCTGGTCTCCCAACTACCAACTTGAGACCGGTAAAATAGAAAACCTATCAAGGGCAAACCTTTGCCTTGCACATGGTCCACTTGAGCTAGATGATGACGATCTTGACTCCCTCAAGTTGGACCACCTTTCTTGATTGTGTTGGCTCGATGAAGACTAGTTGATTGCTCCCCCATACTCGACTATGGGTGAGCCTTTCTTCCGCACATCTTCACAAGTCCATTGTCACCACAAAGGATGGCAAGCTTCAAGCATTTGATCTCTTCGTGATGCTACACTTGAACTTGCACAGTGCAACCTTTCTTGATTGTGTTGACTCGATGAAGACTAGTTGATTGCTCCCCCATACTCTACTATGGGTGAGCTACTCTTCCGCACATCTTCACAGGTCCATTGGGCTATTCCTATCAATCCGTTGGGCTATTCCTATAAGTGTCACAAACAACCCTAGAGTTCGTACTTAGAATAACACCTTAAGACACAAATCAATCAAAACCCTAATGTCACCTAGATACTCCAATGTCACCTCAAGTATCCGTGGGTATGATTATACGATATGCATCACACAATCTCAGATTCATCTATTCAACCAACACATAGAACCTCAAAGAGTGCCCCAAAGTTCCTACCGAGAATCACGCCGAAAACGTGTGCCAACCCCTATGCATAGGTTCATGGGCGGAACCCGCAAGTTGGTCACCAAAACATACATCAAGTGGCACGTGGTATCCCATTGTCACCACAGATATCCACGGCAAGACATACATCAAGTGTTCTCAAATCTTTAAAGACTCAACCCGATAAGATAACTTCAAAGGGGAAACTCAATTCATTACAAGAGATAAGAGGGGGAGGAGCAACATAAGATCCAACTATAATAGCAAAGCTCACGATACATCAAGATCGTATCATCTCAAGAACACGAGAGAGAGAGAGATCAAACACATAGCTACTGGTACATACCCTCAGCCCCGAGGGAGAACTACTCCCTCCTTGTCATGGAGAGCGCCGGGATGATGAAGATGGCCACCAGAGAGGGATTGCCCCCTCCGGCAGGGTGCCGGAACGGGTCTAGATTGGTTTTTGGTGGCGACGGAGGCTTCTGGCGGAAGAACTCCCGATCTATGTTGCGTTTTGGAAGTTTTAGGTCACGTAGGTATATATGGGTGCAGGAGGTACGTCAGGGGAGCCACAAGGGCCCCACGAGACAGGGGGGCGCGCCCTAGGGGGGGCCACCCTCGTGAGCACATCGTTCCTTCCTTGACGTGGGGTCCAAGTCCATCAGGTGTGTTTCCTTCCAAAAATAACTTCTCTAGTTGATTTCGTTCCGTTTAGACTCCATCTGATATTCCTTTTCTTCAAAACACTGAAATAGGCATAAAACAGCAAATCTGGGCTGGGCCTCCGGTTAATAGGTTAGTCCCAAAAATAATATAAAAGTGGATAATAAAGCCCAATATTGCCTAAAACAGTAGATAATATAGCATGGAGCAATCAAAAATTATAGATACGTTGGAGACGTATCATAGAGAGTCTCCTATTTTGTCACATCCATATACTAGTGGGAATTTTACATTATAGAACTTGGCTTGTATATTCCAATGATGGTGTCAGGACCCTGATTCCAAGTCACATCGATCTAGCCGGTAACACCTCATATCACTTTGCGGCCTCACGCACGGTATTCCCACGGGTGTCGCCTTACCATGGCCCGGGACCGTTTGCGCCTTTTGGCTCACGTATATGATAGTGTCGCTAGCATCCATATGACAGAGAACCCGGGCCGACATGGCTAGTCATGAACCCAAAGCGGCACTAACCTATGGGGACAGGCATACATGGATCACATCGAGCATTTCGGTCAGCAGCGTGTGAATCCGCCTATCAGGACTCCGGGAATTCAGGCTGTAGCAGGCTAGGCAGGACTCCGGATGTCACCGCGTGACATTTCCCCGAAGGGACAGACACAGGAACAAAGTGAAACACATGCCGGTCAGTCAAGTGTCCTGAGAAGTAGTGCTGGGCTAGCAGGACTCCGATGAACCGGGCTGTAGCGGACTACTATGGCTCATGGAAGCACTAGACGACATTTCCCCATAAGAGAGGCTACCAAGGATAAACAACTAGATTGTCGGATCCCACACATACCAAGCATTTCAATCATACACACAATATGCTTGATATGTGTAAATACAACATGGCATCACAACAAAACTCTACAAGCAAAGTACTTTATTTAAAAGCTCTGGAGAGCCATACATAACATGTTCATATAGGTAGGGGTCACATGACCCGACACTCAAGTCATACAAGCATACAAGCACATGCGGAAGCAAACTAGTCTGAGTACAAACACTAGAAAGAAAGAAGGCTTGACGAAGCCTGTCTATCTACATAGGGCCCTCCATGGCTCGGAATCACCACCTGGGTGGCAAGTCACTCATCAACGTCGAGGTCTACGTAAAACCCGTCGGAAGGGGCGGTGTTGTCGTCTGAAAATAGTAATTAAAGCAACATGAGTACAAGGTACTCAGCAAGTCTTACAACATATCCTACTATACATGCTCATTCTCAATAAGGTGGTGGAGTTATTGCAGCAAGCCAGCTTTGACTCTTGGCTAAGCTATCCTACGAGACACCACTTGTAAAAATAGTTTTCACACACGAGTCCACTAATCACCAACACAATACTCCACCGTGGATCCTCCCTCGTCATCCAACGGGAGGGCCATCCATGGTACTCACACTTATCTTGAGTCTTTTAATAGTAACCATTATCTTGTCTATGAACTGTATAGGCAACCAAGTAGTCCTTTACCGCGGACGTGGCTATTCGAATAGATGATGTTAACCCTGCAGGGGTGTACTGCTTCATACACGCTCTCACCACTTATCGTCGTTTACATGACATGTACTCGGCAACCTTCAAGCGGAAGCCCAATGAGGGTGTCGGCCACGGCCTACCCAAACACTCAAGTCTCTACTCCAGGTTTATCGCCTATCTAGGTTCCATCTATAGGGAGTCCGGCCAAGGTTTCCACATACGGCCCCGAACGATATGTATAGGGTCCCGAGACGCCAAACGGACGCCCGGCATACCCGGCCACAGTGTATCTACCACATCATAGCCCATCCCTAGGGTCAGCTCTACGCATGGCCGCCAACACATAACCTATAAACACCAGAAACTAGTTGTAACTCCGGGACAGAGTACTAGGGTGGTTAAGAAGCCGAGAGGGTCAATTAAGGATCCCAATGCATGGTAGTAACCGATTCTTAAATCACACATACAGATCTTAGTTCTTAAGGACGGCCTCAATGAAACAACCCACCTTGTACTCCTACATGGCCTCTCATCGATACCTTTACCAAATCATGTTCAACACATCCCTCACATTACCGATGTAATCATTTCACTCTAGCCCATCACCCAGATGAACCAGACCCAACACAACTCTAAGCATAGCAGGCATAGCAAGGTAGGAAACACATACATGGCTCAATCAACTCCTACACATGCTAGTGGGTTTCATCTAGTTACTGTGGCAATGACAGGTCATCAGAGGATAAGGGTTCAACTACCGCAGCCCACAACAGTTTGAAACGTTGTTGTCTTAATGCAGTAAATGAGAGCAGGAGCGAGAACATGGGATTGTATCGATATGATCAATGGGGCCGCTTGCCTGATGGAGTAGTAGTAGGGTACTGCCCTTCAGTCGGATAATCGAAGGTATCCTCGGAGGCAGAATGTAGCGACCCGACCTCAGATGGTCAAGTCTCTGTGCTTCAGTGTCATCCCTGGATCGGTAATGCTGACACACACAGTACTCGAGGATTTATAATGGAGTAGCAATCACACACTTATTACATTGAAAAGTCTCCAAAGAGAACTTATTACAATAATATGTCTTAAGGCCATCTAATGCGATAACAGCGGAAGGCTTGGAAGATAAGGTGAGTCCATCAACTCCAACGGCATAGCTGAACTGCACGGCAACGACCTAACGAACCTTACTCCTCGTCTGAAAAGTCTGCAACATAATACGTTGCAGCCCGAAAACGGGTCAGCACATGGAATATGCTGGCAATGTAACACGGTAGAGCAAGAACAGAATAATACTATCACTACATGCATATATGGATAATGGAAAGCTCTATGGTTACAGTTTTTGCGAAAAGCCAATTTTTCCCTACAACAAAGGAATATATTTTTATTTAACTATCATGGTGGTTGAAACATCATTGAGAAGGTACCCCCAACTCAATCCCAATTAAAGTGATTAACAGACCAACAATATTAATTAAACATGGTGAGATACATGTGATAACCCAAGTACTAGATACTCAAGAATTGTCCATAACCGGGGACACGGCTAACCATGATTAGATTGTACACTCTGCAGAGGTTTGCGCACTTTTCCCCACAAGACTCGATCGCCTCCGTTGGATTTCTCGCACTACAGGGTGTTTGAGAAATGGATGACCGAGACACAGTCTTTCAGAAACGTCAACTCCCTACTCCGGGTAGACCATACCAAACCTACCAAACCCACTACCTACTGATCTACCTCTTCAAGAGCTTCACGTAACTTACTCAACTATGCTAGAGCCCATAATAGCTTGTGGCTGCACACGGAAGTTTCTAGCATGAATCATCTCAGTTCCCTTTGAGCCTGGGTGGCGGTCCATAGGAAGATCACACGGGTACCCCGGGATTTCCAAAAAAAAACAGACAACACTGGGTTCCCCAGGTGCCTCAATCCACCCAGTTGTTTGATTAAGTTGCCACCTTAAGTTGAACCATTAATTAACAATCTCACATCTGACATGAATTTCACTCAACCCAAACCACGTCTACGAGCATAGCATAGCATAGCAATATAAGCAATACGTAGAAGTAACTCCCAAGGGTTTGAATATAACAGGGCAATAGGTTCTACCTCAGCAACTACTTCCCAACCCACAAGTTAATGACATCCTAATCATGCAATGTTTGAGGATTGAAACTAATGCATAAAAACTGGGTGATAAGGGATATGATCAAAGTGTTACTTGCCTTGCCGACGATCCGCGAATCCTAGAGACTTGTAGTAACACGCTTCGCACTCCACGAATTCTATCACAAGCAAACAATAACATACATAAGTAACAAGCAACGATGCACAGGCAAAACTCAAATAAGAGAGGTTGACCAGAAAGTTCAACTTAAGAACTCCGGTACGCAAAAAGAATCAAATCAAACGGAGCAACGAAACTCAAACGGCGAAAGAAAGAAGCTTTGTATACTAATCTGAAACTAGGTCAAATTTTACAGTAACAAAAACTTGTTTGAGTTGGTTAAACAGAAAGAGGGTTTCGAGACGAAACTCCAGGCGCTTGAATCGCCCGATTCCGATAAACGAGCGAAAAGATAAACAGAAACTAAGATCGGATCAGAAATCGCGATCAGGAAAATCGCGGAATAAATCCGATAAAAGAAAACTGACGAACAGACTAACGAACGAGCGTTCGTTAGCTCTATCTAACGGGCGAAGAACCGTTCGTTAAAACGAATGTTCGGACGAACGTCCGCTAACTAGAAGAACCAAAAAAACGGCGAATAAAAAAAACGGATCTAGGGTTTCTAAAAAACCGAACGGTCTTTATAAAAAAACCCGGCGGCGGGCGCGACGGCTACCTCCGGCGGGACGTCTGGCGAGGCAAGGCAGCGGCGGGGCGGCGGCGGCGGCGGCTAGGCGGCGCGGCGGTGGCGGCGCGGGCGGCAGTGGTGGTGGTGTGGTGTTGGGACGGGGTGGCGGCGTATATAAAGGGGCGGGGGCGGCGACTTGGAGGAGGGGGCAAGGCGCGGCGGAGGCGGAGTCCAACTCGGACTCTGGTCCGAGTGACGGCGGCGGCACGTGCGCGCGCAGGAGGCGGCGGCCTGGCGCGGCTGGGCCTTAGGCCCAGTCGGCGCGGGAACTTTTTTTTAAATAATTTCGCCGACCGAAATAAAATCCTAAAAAATAAATAAAATCTAAAAATGCCAAAATAAATTTTCACCATCTAAATAAAATATTTAGGACGAGTTGAACATTTTCTTGGCCCTAAAATGCAATTTAAAAAACGTGCAATTTTTCTAATGCAAATAAAATCCAAATAAAACCAAATAAAATCCAATAAATGATTTTAATATTTTTCCTCCGATATTTCAATTATTTTGGAGAAGTCATATTATCTCCACTCATTTGATTTAATATGAAATATTTCTTGGAGAGAAAAATTATAAAATCAAAATCCTCGTTTCATTATTTGATAAAAATCAAATATGAAAACCAGAAAATCCCCAACCCTCTCCGTGGGTCCTTGAGTTGCTTAGGATTTCGAGGATTGCGGAATGGAAATGCAATAAATCATGATATGCATGGATGAACTATGTATAACATTCCAAATTGAAAATTTGGGATGTTACAAACCTACCCCCTTAAGATGAATCTCGCCCTCGAGATTCGGGTTGGCTAGAGAATAGGTATGGGTGGTCCTTGTGGAGATCATCCTCTCGTTCCCAGGTGGCTTCATCCTTGGTATGGTGGCTCCACTGAACTTTGCAAAACTTGATAACCTTACTGTGGGTTACTTTGCTGGCAAACTCAAGAATCTTAACTGGCTTCTCCTCGTAAGTCAAATCACTGTCCAACTGAATCGCCTCCAAGGGTACTATATCTCTTAATGGTATATCAGCCATCTCAGCATGACACTTCTTCAGCTGTGAAACGTGGAACACATCGTGGACTCCTGACAATCCCTCAGGTAACTCCAACTTGTAGGCAACTTCTCCCATCCGTTCCAAAATGCGATACGGTCCTACAAATCTCGGGGCTAACTTTCCTTTAACTCCAAAACGTTTCACTCCTCGCAAGGGCGATACTCGCAGATATGCTCTATCTCCAATTTCGTAGGTTACCTCCTTGCATTTTGAGTCTGCATAACTCTTCTGCCTGGACTGAGCAATCTTCAGTCGGTCTCGAATCAGTTTTACCTTCTCCTCAGATTCTTTAATCAAGTCTGGTCCAAACAACTGTCGGTCTCCTACCTCATCCCACATCAATGGTGTTCTGCACCTGCGTCCATACAGGGCTTCAAACGGTGCCATCTTCAAACTGGCTTGGTAGCTATTGTTGTATGAGAACTCTGCATACGGAAAATTGTCATCCCAACTAGATCCATAATCTAGCGCACAGGCTCTCAACATGTCCTCCAAAATTTGATTGACTCTCTCAGTCTGTCCATCTGTCTGCGGGTGAAACGTTGTACTGAACTCCAATCTCGTTCCCAAAGTCTGGTGTAACTGATGCCAAAACTTTGAAGTAAACTGTGTTCCTCGATCTGATACGATGGTCCTTGGAACTCCATGCAGACATACGATCCTGGACATATAGATCTTGGCCAACTTTGCACTTGTATAGGTGGTTTTCACTGGGATGAAGTGAGCTACTTTGGTCAAACGATCAACTACTACCCATATGGAATCATATCCTGCTTTAGTCCTGGGTAATCCGGTGATAAAGTCCATGCCAAGTTTATCCCACTTCCATTCGGGTATCGGCATAGGCTGTAACAGTCCTGCTGGCTTCTGATGTTCTGCCTTAACTCTCTGACATACATCACATATGGCTACATACTCGGCAATATCCTTCTTCATACCAGTCCACCAGAAACGTTCCTTCAAATCCAAATACATCTTGGTGTTTCCGGGGTGTATCAAGTATGGTGAGTTATGGGCCTCTTGAAGTATTAACTTCCTGATCTCCTGGTTATTGGGCACATAAACTCGGTCCTCAAACCATAGGGTATCGTGCTCATCTTCACGAAAACCTTTGGCCTTTCCCTTGCCCATCTTCTCCTTTATCTCGGCAATCTCTTTGTCATCCTTCTGAGCTTCCTAAATTTTGTCCAGCAATGTCGACTGGACCTCCATTGTTGCAATGAACCTTCTAGGTACAATCTCTAACCGAAGTTCCATGATGTCCTTTGCTAATTCCTTCGGCAGTCCTTTACTTTCAAGGATATTAGCATAACTCTTCCAACTCAATGCGTCTGCTACGACATTGGCCTTTCCTGGATGATAGTGTAGCTTCATGTCATACTCCTTTATAAGCTCCAACCATCTCCTCTGCCTAAGGTTCAGCTCCTTCTGGGTGAAGATGTACTTCAAACTCTTGTGATCCGTGTACACATCACAACGGTTTCCAATAAGGTAATGTCTCCAAGTCTTCAACGCATGCACTACGTCTGCTAGCTCCAAATCATGCATAGCATAATTCAACTCATGAGGTTTTAGTTGTCGTGAGGCATACGAAACAACTCTTCCGTCCTGCATAAGCACACATCCAAGTCCTAAGCGAGAGGCGTCGCAATACACTTGGAATTCCTTATGTATATCTGGCAGTACTAGCACTGGGGCTGTAGTCAAACGTTTCTTCAACTCCTGGAAACTTGCTTCACAATATTCTGTCCATTTAAACTTGGTATCCTTCTTCAACAGTTCAGTCATTGGTTTTGCAATCTTGGAAAAATTCTCAATGAATCTCCGGTAGTATCCTGCGAGTCCTAGAAAACTGCGGATCTCGCTAACTGAAGTGGGTGCCAACCATTCAGTGACTGACTGAATTTTGCTAGGGTCTACTGCTATACCTTCTCCTGATATAACATGTCCAAGGAATCCGACTTCCTTCAGCCAAAACTCGCATTTGCTAAACTTAGCATACAACTAGTGTTCCCTCAGCTTCTCGAGAACTAAACGCAAATGCTCTTTGTGCTCCTCCTCGTTCTTCGAGTATTCCATGATATCATCAATAAACACCACAACAAACTTGTCCAAATACTCCATGAACACTTCGTTCATCATGCTCATGAAATAGGCAGGGGCGTTAGTCAGTCCAAACGACATGACCGTGTACTCGTATAATCCATATCGCGTTGTGAACGCCGTCTTTGGTATGTCCTTCTCTCGTATCTTCAACTGATGATACCCCAATCGTAAATCGATCTTTGGGAACACTTTAGCTCCTTGCAACTGATCAAACAGATCGTTGATCATCGGCAGTGGGTACTTGTTCTTTATCGTCACTTCATTCAAGGCTCGATAATCAACAACCATCCTTAGGGATTTATCTTTCTTCTCAACCAAAAGTACTGGGGCTCCCCAAGGTGATGAACTCCTTCGGATGTATCCTTTCTCCAATAACTCATTGATTTGTTTCTTAATTTCCTCTAGATCATTCGCGGGCATCCGGTAGGGTCTCTTGGATATTGGTCCTGTTCCTGGTAACAGCTCTATCAAAAACTCAATATCTCTGTCCGGTGGCATGCCTGGTAACTCCTCTGGGAAAACATCCGGGTAATCCTTTACTACCGGCACTTCCTCCTGAACAACTCCCGTAAGGGCATTCACTTGGCTCCTTTTTGGCAGATGCCTAGACACATACTTAATCCTTTTTCCCTCCGGGGTGGTGAGATAAATTGACTTACTCGCACAGTCAGTGCTTCCTCCATACTTTGACATCCAGTCCATACCCAATATCACATCCAATCCTTGCGACTCCAAGATAATTAGGTCGGACGGAAACACATGTGTGCCAATGGTTAAGGGTATCTGGTCACACCATCGGCTAGCCATATATTCTGCTCTGGGTGAACTCACTAAAAGAGGGGTCCTAAGGGTTTGGGTGGGTAGTTTAAACTTATCCACGAATCCCCTTGATATGTATGAATGCGATGCACCAGTATCGAAAAGAACAAGAGCGGTAAATGACTTAACAAAAACTTACCTATTACCGCGTCCGGCTGCTCTTCAACCTCCTCCATGTTAACGTGGTTCACTTGTCCTTTGTTGATTGGATTGGGCTTCTTCCCAGCGCTTCCATTTACGTTTCCATTCCTTCCTTCGGGGAAATCATTGGCATAGTGCCCTGTCTTCCCGCACTTAAAACAGGTAACCTGACTTAAGTCTCTTTTGGCGGGAGTGGACGGGTTGGAGCAGTTCTGATTGTTGTTAGCTCAGTTCCCATTCTTAGCACCACTATGGTTATGTGATCCTCCTCCAGTGTGGTTGTGACCTCCATGGTTATGAACAAGTCCTCCCGAGTTCGGGGTTAGGCGAGGCTTCTGCTGAGCTCCTGAGTTATACTTCCCTTGTCCATACTTTCTCTTGCGGCTCTCAATCTGCTGCTGTTTCCCTTCAATCATAAGAGCCTTATCTACCAACTCCTGGTAGTTGTTGAAGGTTGCTACCATCAACTGCATGCTCATCTCATCATTCAGCCCTTCCATAAACTCCTTATGCTTCGCGGCATCTGTGGCCACATCATCAGGGGCATAGCGTGATAACTTGCTAAACTCATCCACGTACTGAGCCACAGTACGGTTCCCCTGGCGTAGGTTGCGAAACTCCCGCTTCTTCATTTGCATAGCTCCAGTGGAGACATGGGCTGTGCGGAAAGCTTGCTGAAACTGGTCCCAAGTGACATTGGCTATAGGAAAAGTGGCTGTGTAATTCTCCCACCATGAGGCTGCTGGTCCATCCAATTGATGTGCGGCAAAGCGCACCCTCTCAGCATCTGTTGTAATGCCCCGAGACCGATGTGCCAGGTGTCCTCTAGTTATTCGCTGATGTTGTCATGTCATTTGCTTGCGTGTTGTGATGGGGTCATGTACCTAGGGTAGGGTCACAGACCTGATCTAAGTACCCTGCCCAAGGACACCCTTAGAAGAGGTCACCTTCCAGTCGACCAACGAGGGACTCACTCGACTGACTTGAAGGACTCGACCACGAAGACTCACTCGACTACCAGGAGGTCAAAAGGCACTCTGCACTGCAACGGCCTGTAGTTAAGTAGACTTTATGGTAGTTAAGACACTTTATGTGGGACGTTACCAGTAACGCCTCGGACTAAATACACCTTAAACCCTTCATTACGTGGGCTGGCTGGGGTCCTGGCGCACTCTATATAAGCCACCCCCTCCACAGGCAGAAGGGTTCGGCATCTTGTAATCCATATACACACAATCCACTCGACCGCCTCCGGGCTCTGAGACATAGGGCTTTTACTTCCTCCGAGAAGGGCCTGAACTCGTACATCTCTTGTGTTTACAACCTCTCCATAGCTAGGACCTTGCCTTTCCATACCTACCCCTCACTCTACTGTCAGACTTAGAACCACGACAGTTGGCGCCCACCGTGGGGCAGGTGTTTTAGCGATTTTGTGGAGAAGTTGCGGTTCTTCCGAGTACTTTCATCATGGTGACTGCTGGAGTTTTGGTTGAGGGTCGAGAGATCCGTCTCGGTGCTCTCACCTTCGTCGCCGACGACTCCGCCTGGCTCCAGGAGGCTCCACTCGACGTCGATGCGCTCCCCGTCCGCGGTGCGACGCATTTTCGCGCATGTGTCCGCGGCGTTCTGCTGCGGCAACCGTCGACCCCGTATCGGTCGACTCCCCCATCGGCCACCCTCCCGGTCTCCCGCCAGCGCAAGCGCTCGGGCCGGTCGAGACTTCAGCGGTGGGTGAGGCACGCGGTGGCTCGCCAGACGGCCACCACCCAAGTTGCGGCAATCGAGCCCGACGAATCTCTCTACGGCCTGTTCGATCTGTCGACTGGCTCCGTAGAGACTGCATCCGAGTGCGATAGCAGTGATCCAGCGGCGGAAATCCTGATGGTCGACGGGCCCCGCAGTCCCCCTGGCTTCGCCCGTGAGGGTGGAGCAGGCGACGGAGGCGACCCCGCACGAGACCACGAAGAGTACCAGCCCGAGCCACTCAACTCTCTGCAAAGAGAGGAACTTCGCCGCAGGAACGTGGATGCCCTGCATACTCCCATCGCAGGAGAAACCCCCGAGGCTCGCGCCTTGGAGGAGGCATGTTTGGCCAATTTGGCCGAACGCACTCGCCTGGAGAATCTTCAGCGAGCACTCGACGAGCGCGCACGGCAACGAGTTCCCGACACCAGTCGACGTCAACTCTTCCCGCCGACTCAGGTATATCGAACCCCAATCCAGAATTTAGCAGCTGCGACCCGTATAGCAGAGTCCATCCAGCCCTCTCAGTCGGAAGCTGGCAGAGGTTTGATGCAGATCAGGGATCTGCTCCGGGCAGCAGGAGATCAGAATTCGGCCGTGTCACAGTCGCGCAACAGAATTCACAGTCGATCCGTCGCTGCGAATACGGTTCAGTCGGCTCACAGCCCCAGATCGCCTCCGCGGCGTGAAGGGCGCGAGAATCGGCGAGACCAATATGGTGACCGACTCGACCGAGATGATAGGCGTCGAGTGCCCAATTCCCCTCCGAGGGGTGGGTCTTACGCTCCTCGGCAGCAAGATGACAGACGTCAGCTCAGTGCGGGGCGAAGAGTTCCAGTCGACCCCAGAGAACCAGGCTTCGACGCGCGATCCATTATCGTGCAAGGTTTGGTCGACCGGAACAGAGCCCATCGAGGTGGACTCGACAGAGATGCGCCCACAAGCAGTCGAGTGCATGTTTCTGGTCCTGAATGTTTCAGCAGAGCTATCAGAGCCGCAGTTATCCCTCCCAATTTCAGGTTGGCAACAGGAGTCAGCAAGTTCACTGGTGAGTCTAAGCCTGAAACTTGGCTTGAGGACTACCGAGTGGCGGTTCAGATTGGTGGTGGGAACGACGAGGTGGCCATGAAGCATTTGCCCCTCATGCTGGAAGGTTCTGCCAGGGCATGGTTGACTCAATTACCTCCTAGCAGCATTTACACTTGGGAAGATCTGTCCCGAGTGTTCATCAGAACGTTTGAAGGAACTTGCAAGCGACCGGCTGGATTGACGGAGCTGCAAGTCTGCGTGCAGAAGACCAATGAGACTCTCAGAGAGTATATTCAGAGATGGATCACTTTGCATCATATTGTGGAGAATGTGTCTGATCATCAGGCAGTCTGCGCCTTTAAGGATGGTGTCAAGAACAGAGAATTGAGTTTGAAATTTGGTCGAACCGGTGACATGACCTTGAGTCGGATGATGGAGATTGCTACCAAGTATGCCAACGGCGAAGAAGAAGACCGACTCCGAAGCGGCAATCACAAGCCGAGTCAGTCGAAAAAGGGAAACACCAGTCGGAAACAGAAGTGGAAGGCTGAACCGGCAGCTCCTGGAGAGGCTCTGGCCGTGACTCGGGGAAAGTTTAAAGGGAAACCAAAAGGATCCTGGAACCCTAAGAAGGTAAAGGATAAAGAAGGGAACGACGTGATGGATATGCCGTGTCACATCCACACGAAGAAAGACGAAGAGGGGAATATCATCTACCCGAAGCATACCACTCGCCAATGTCGACTCCTGATCCAGCAGTTTTAGGGAAAACAGTCTAAGGACAAGGAGAAGGAGTCGGACAAGGCCGCAGACAAAGAGGACAGTGAGGAAGGATATCCGCATATCAACTCCACTCTGATGATCTTTGCAGATGTGGAAAGCAAGAGTCGATTGAAAGTCATTAACCGAGAGGTGAACATGGTCGCCCCAGCAAAAGCAAATTATCTGAGATGGTCCCAAACACCCATCACATTCGACCAATCTGATCACCCGACTCATATTGCCACCCCTGGGAGGCAAGCTTTGGTGGTCGATCCAGTTGTCGAAGGCACTCGACTGACGAAAGTGCTGATGGACGGTGGTAGTGGGCTGAATTTGTTGTATGCAGACACGCTGAAAGGAATGGGCATTCCGATGTCCCGACTGAGCACCAGTAACATGAGCTTTCATGGAGTTATACCAGGGAAGAAAGCCGAGTCACTCGGCCAAATAGCTCTGGACGTGGTGTTTGGTGATTCGAAACATTTTCGCAAAGAGAAGTTGACGTTTGAGGTCGTGGATTTTCAGAGTGCATATCATGCCATTTTGGGGAGACCAGCTTATGCACGGTTCATGGCTCGACCATGTTACGTGTACCTCAAATTGAAGATGCCCGGCCCCAAAGGAGTGATCACTGTCACCGGTGATCGGAAAAAGGCAGAAGAGTGCTTTCAGAAGGGCTCAAAGATTGCCGATTCCCAGGTGACAGCGGTCGAGTTCGAAGAATACAAGCAAAACGCAGATCCGAGTGATTTGCTGCGATCCAAGAAACCCGCCACAGAATCTGCATTTCAGTCGTCCGGTGAGACAAAGCCTGTTCACATTCACCCGACCGACCCCGATGCAGCTCCGACCCACATCTCCACAACACTCGACCCGAAATAGGAAGAAGCGCTCATCCAGTTCCTCCGTGAGAACTGGGACATTTTTGCATGGAAGCCCGCTGACATGCCAGGTGTTCCCAGGGGACTGGCTGAGCATCGCCTAAGAGTCGACTCATCTGCAAAACCAGTCAAAGAGCATCTTCGGCGGTCCGCCGTCCAGAAGAGAAAAGCCATTGGTGAGGAAGTGGCTCGACTGTTGGCGGCAGGATTTATCCGAGAGATATACCACTCCGAGTGGCTCGCTAATGTCGTCATGGTTCCTAAGAAGGACAAATCGCTCCGAATGTGCATTGATTTCAAGCACATCAACCGGGCCTGCCCGAAAGATCATTTTCCTCTCCCTCGCATAGATCAAATTGTTGACTCGACCGCGGGATGCGAGAGACTGTCTTTTCTAGACGCCTACTCCGGGTACCACCAGATCCGTCTGTACGGACCCGACGAGGTAAAAACAGCTTTCATCACTCCATTCGGGTGCTTCTGCTATATCACCATGCCATTCGGCCTCAAGAATGCCGGAGCCACATTTATGCGAATGATTCAGAAGTGTCTTCTCACTCAAATCAGTCGGAATGTGGAAGCGTATATGGATGATATCGTCGTCAAGTCACGAAAAGGTTCCGACCTGCTCGCTGACCTCGCCGAAACATTTGCCAACCTCAGAAGGTATGATATCAAGCTCAATCCATCAAAGTGCACATTTGGAGTTCCTGGTGGCAAGTTACTCGGTTTTCTCGTTTCCGAGCGAGGAATCGACGCTAATCCAGAGAAGATCGGCACTATTCTCCGAATGAAACGCCCTGTGCGAGTGCACGATGTCCAGAAGCTTACTGGATGCTTGGCCGCATTAAGTCGATTCATCTCACGACTCGGTGAAAAGGCATTGCCTCTTTACCGACTGATGAAGAAGGCAGACAAGTTCGAGTGGACTCCAGAAGCTGATGCAGCGTTTGCCGAGCTAAAAGCTCTGCTCTCCACCCAGCCGGTGCTTGCTGCTCCAATCAGCAAAGAGCCTCTGTTGCTCTATATCGCAGCCACAGGACAAGTCGTCAGTACTGTGCTTACGGTCGAGCGGGAAGAAGAAGGAAAAGCTCTCAAAGTTCAGCGCCCAGTGTATTATTTGTCTGAAGTCTTGACTCCATCCAAGCAGAGATATCCTCATTATCAGAAGCTTGTGTATGGAATATACATGACCACAAAGAAGGTTGCTCATTATTTCTCTGATCATTCCATCACAGTCGTCAGCGACGCTCCACTATCAGAGATTTTGCACAACAGAGATGCAACTGGTCGAGTGGCTAAATGGGCGATTGAACTTCTTCCCCTTGATATCAAGTTTGAAGCAAAGAAAGCCATTAAGTCCCAGGCAATAGCAGATTTCCTCGCCGAGTGGATTGAACAGCAACAGCCGACTGAAGTTCACTCGGAGCATTGGACCATGTTCTTTGATGGCTCTAAGATGTTGAATGGTTCCGGTGCTGGGGTTGTCCTGGTTTCCCCCAGAGGAGATAAGCTCAGATATGTGCTCCAGATTCACTTTGATTCCTCCAACAATGAGGCAGAATATGAGGCCCTCTTATACGGATTGCGCATGGCCATTTCACTCGGCGTCCGTCGCCTGATGGTCTATGGCGACTCGGATTTAGTGGTCAACCAAGTGATGAAGGAGTGGGACGTGAGAAGCCCAGCCATGACTGGATACTGCAGTGCAGTGAGGAAGCTGGAAAAGAAGTTCGAGGGGTTGGAGCTCCATCATATACCCCGACTGAAAAATCAAGCAGCTGATGATCTAGCAAAGATAGGTTCCAAGAGAGAAGCCATTCCGAGTGGTGTGTTCTTGGAGCATATACACACTCCGTCAGTCAAAGAAGATCCTTTCACCGAAGAAGCTCCACAGCCCAAGAGTGCCACAGATCCGACTGAGGTTGAAGTCCCAGCAGTGGTCGACTTGGTCATGGAGGTCTTGGTGGTCATTCCCGACTGGACAGTTCCATATATCGCGTATATCCTGAGAAAAGAGCTCCCGGAGGATGAGGAAGAGGCTCGACAGATCGTCCGTCGATCTAAGGCCTTTACCGTAATCAAAGGACAATTATACAGAGAAAGCGCGACTGGAGTTGGTCAGAAGTGCATAACACCAGAAGAAGGTCGAATCATCCTCAATGATATCCACTCGGGAACCTGTGGTCATCATGCGTCCTCTCGGACCATCGTGGCCAAAGCATACCGAGCCGGATTTTACTGGCCAAAGGCGAATGAGATGGCAAAGGAAATAGTGGATAAGTGCGAGGGATGTCAGTTCTACTCGAATATGTCGCACAAGCCTGCATCGGCTCTGAAGACCATCCCACTCGTCTGGCCTTTCGCAGTATGGGGGTTGGACATGGTCGGTCCTTTGAGAACAGGGCGAAGTGGCTTCACGCATGTACTGGTGGCAGTCGACAAATTCACCAAGTGGATTGAGGCTAAACCAATCAAGAACCTTGACGCCGGTGCTGCTGTTAGCTTCATCAGGGAACTAATATTCAGATATGGAGTCCCGCACAGCATCATTACGGATAATGGGTCGAACTTTGACTCGGAGGAATTCAGAGATTTCTGTAACTCTCAAGGCACACGAGTCGACTACGCTTCAGTCGCTCATCCGCAGTCGAATGGACAAGCAGAGCGAGCCAATGGCCTGATTCTCAAGGGATTGAAACCCCGACTGATGCGTGATCTCAAGCATGCAGCTGGAGCTTGGGTCGACGAACTTCCCTCGGTGCTTTGGGGACTGCGGACCACACCTAATCGGTCGACCGGAAGAACCCCATTCTTCTTGGTCTACGGAGCTGAAGCAGTCTTGCCGAGTGATCTTCTCCACAATGCTCCTCGAGTTGAAATCTACAACGAAGCAGAAGCTGAACAAGCGCGGCAGGACGCAGTCGACCTTTTAGAGGAAGAAAGGGAGATGGCTCTGATCCGGTCGACCATCTACCAACAAGATTTGCGTCGTTTCCACGCCAGAAATGTGAGGGGTCGAGCCTTCCAGGAAGGAGATTTAGTTCTCCGAGTGGATCAGAAGAAACAACACAAGCTTGCTCCTTCTTGGGAAGGACCCTTCATCGTCACCAAAGTTCTCCACAACGGGGCGTACCGTCTTTACAACGTCGAGCATAATATCGACGAGCCCCGAGCTTGGAACGCGGAACTACTCCGCCCATTTTACACTTAAGTTTAATCACTCGGATGAGTTGCAATAAAGTACTTCTGTAGTCCATGGACCTCAAAATAATAGTGTCATAGTTCCTCCATAATTTTTGTCACTTTTTATTTTGTCCAAAATTTTCCCTCAGTGGGTGACTTAGCCGCGAATCCGTTTCGCCTAAGTTTGTAAAAATCCTCCGAGTGGTGAGTCAGACTCCCACTCGGAGGCTTAGCTGCGAATCCGTTTCGCCTAAGATTAAATAAAATCCTACCGAGTGGTGAGTCAGACTCCCACTCGGAGGCTTAGCTGCGAATCCGTTTCGCCTAAGATTAAATAAAATCCTACCGAGTGGAGTCAGACCCACGGGCTTAGGGAATCCGTTCGCCTAAGATTAAATAAATCCTACCGAGTGAAGAGCAAACCTCTCACTCGGAGGCTTAGCTGCAGTCCAAGTACTCGCCTAAGTTATGAAAATCCTACCGAGTGGTAAGCCAGACTTCCACTCGGGGGCTTAGCTGCAGTCCAAGTACTCGCCTAAGTTATGAAAATCCTACCGAGTGGTAAGCCAGACTTCCACTCGGGGGCTTAGCTGCAGCCCAGTGCTCGCCTAAGTTATCAAAAATCCTACCGAGTGAAGAGCAAACCTCTCACTCGGGGGCTTAGCTGCAGCCCAGTGCTCGCCTAAGTTATCAAAAATCCTACCGAGTAAAGAGCAAACCTCTCACTCGGGGGCTTAGCTGCAGCCCAGTGCTCGCCTAAGTTGTCAAAAATCCTACCGAGTGAAGAGCAAACCTCTCACTCGGGGGCTTAGCTGCAGCCCAGTGCTCGCCTAAGTTATCAAAAATCCTACCGAGTGAAGAGCAAACCTCTCACTCGGAGGCTTAGCTGCAGTCCAAGTACTCGCCTAAGTTATCAAAATTCCTACCGAGTGAAGAGAAAACCTCTCACTCGGGGGCTTAGCTGCGGCCTAGCGCTCGCCTAAGTTATCGGAAATCCTACCGAGTGAAGAGCAAACCTCTCACTCGGGGGCTTAGCTGCAGCCCAGTGCTCGCCTAAGATATAGAAATCCTACCGAGTGAAAAGCAAACCTCTCACTCGGGAGGCTTAGTTGCAGCCCAGCGCTCACCTAAGTGGACTAAGGAATAAGTCGATTGCAGTAAGCGCCCCGCTTTGAACCTGCAAAAGACATTTCGAGCCAAAAGCAATCATATTCAAACACCAAATTCAAGTTCGGATCGATACCTAAAGGAACCGAAAGTGCTCAGGTGCTAAGCCCGTTAAGGTTTATCGGTTACAACTCCACTCGGCATACCGAGGCAAATTTAAAGCGTCGAGTTTAGAAGAAGTTTTTTACCCCTCCTGTGGAGGGCTGGAAGGTGCAACAAACTCATCAAGATCAATTCCATCTGCGATCCGAGTGGCAGCCGCAAGGAAAGTTTCCATAAAGGACCTGAAGTCGTGTTTCTTGGTGTTGGCCACCCGGAGGGCCGCCAGCTTGTCTTCTCGCGCATCTTTGCAGTGGACTCGGGCCAGACACAGAGCAACATCTGCACCGCACCGAGCCGAGGACTTTTTCCACTCCTGCACTCGACCAGGGATCGTGTTCAAGCGAGCCATCAGCGACTCGAGGTCGTTCTGAAGTGTCTCCCCGGGCCAGAGCGTCGAGTCGATGCGAGATGTGGCGACCTTCAGCCTTGCAAGATAGTCCACGACAGCTGCAACACGGGACTCCAGTCGGAAAACATTCATGGCAACTTCGTCGTCCATCGGAGAATTGACGGGGTCAAGGTTTGGTTCCAGCCGGCTAGTTTCTTCTTCAAAGTTTTGACAAAATTCTGCAAGGACGATCACCGAGTCAAGGCGATGGTCGAATGGAAAAACCACGGTTGGAAATGATCGCCGAGCATAGAGATTTACCTTCAAGCATAAGAAACAGCTTCTTGGCAAGACCATTCAGGAAGGCCTCCAGATCTTTTTTCTTCCCAAGAGCAGCTTTCAGATTGGCATTTTCTTGCTCAAGCTTGGCGACTGAAGCTAACTTCTCGTCAACAAGCTTGATCTTCTCAGCTAGTTCAAGGTCCTTCTTCCGTTGGGCCTCCCTCACCTTACCTGCAAGTTACAGCAAGATCAGATTTTGAAACAAATAAAGGGAAAAAGCAGTCGTCAAGGTCTCACCAAACATACCTTCGGTCTCCTCCTTTGCCTTCGTCAGATTCTCCTGAACCAGCTTCAAATTCAGCTCGAGCTGAATGTGCTTGTTTTCCAGCTCAGAGTAGCGAGCCACAAGATCACAGGAGTTCTGCGAAGAACCAATCGACTAAATGTCAAATATAATTCACTTCCGAGTGAAAAAGGAAAAATCACGCGTTTCTAAGACTACAGCCGAATACAAGCATTCGACCGTAGTCTCGGGGACTACACCCAGTGGGTGCACTCAGCGTGCCCCCACTAATCCTATCGAAGACAGAGTCGACCAGTCGACCGGTTTGCGAAATCCAGTCGCCTTAGTCGAATGACGGAAAGACTGAAGTTATAAAGCCTAAGGCCGACTGCCGGCAGTCGACCTTAGCCTTGGGGACTACACCCAGTGGGTGCACTCAGCGTGCCCCCACTAATCCTATTTGAAGACAGAGTCGACCAGTCGACCTCAAAAAAAAGAGATATATTCTTTAAGACTGTAATCGACTGCCAGCAGTCGACCACAGTCTCGGGGACTACACCCAGTGGGTGCACTCAGCGTGCCCCCACCGGTTTGCGAAATCCATTCGACATAGTCGAATGACGGAAAGACCGAAATTATAAATCCTAAGGCCGACTGCCCGCAGTCGACCTTAGCCTTGGGGACTACACCCAGCGGGTGCACTCAGCGTACCCCCGCTAACACGGAGTTTAACTCGACACACCCACTGGGTGACTACTATAAATTCTGGAAAGAAAAGTTTCTGATAGCATATCCTAACAGAACAAATGGTGGTCGACTGACCTGAACATTGTGTTGGAGGGCGGAACTGGCGTTGTAAACTGCCTGGCTCGCATCCCGGATGGTCTTCAACTCCTCCATCATGATCCCTGCCTGGCGTATTGCCTCCTTAGCTGCGCCAGCTTGGTCCTCTGGGACGTGGTGCATCGTGAAGAGGGAGGGCTGCGGAGCACTCATCAGTGGATCTGCGAAGGACACGGTGTGTCGAGTGGTGTTCCCCTCCTCCGCGACCAGAGCCTCAGGCACCGTCACATCCTGGGTCACCCTGCTGGCGGACGCTTTCCTACTCCTTCTGTACTTCAGCGGTTCCTCATCTTCATCATCATCAGGGAGAGTGATTAGAACATTGGATGGAGCTACAGAAAAGAATCAGGATTAGATCATGAGTCAGTCGACTAAAGACAGTGTTAAGAATATAGTACCAGGTTTTGAGGTTGCTGCGTCCTCCATCTCATGGTCGTCAGCCCGGGCCGAGGTCTCAGAAGTAGCAGCACTGCAACTCCAAAGAGTCAGTCGACTAACTCCAGTGCCAACCAGAGATAAAGTTCACACAAAACAAGAAGACTTAAGCAACATGATTACCCTGATATGGTGGGGATGGACACCTTCATCTTCGGCAGGTGCTTGGTCGGCTTCGACGGGGCCGCCCTGGGCTGCTTCGGCGCCTTTTCAGTCGGCGCCGGAGAGGTGGTCCGAGGGCGCTTGGTCGACTGTGTAACAGTCGCAACCCGCTCGCCGCGTTCAGTCGCAGGGTCATGGACAAGTTTCGACCGCCTTTCCGAGCGCGGTGGTGCGACCTCCTCCTCCTCCTCCTCTTCCTCGTCCTCATCGTCATCATCATCATCGTCATCGTCATCATCATCGGACTCGGCGGCGTCCGAGTCCCACTCCTCCTCCTGGCTCTCGCCCCCGCTCGCTTCTCCCTCCTCAGTCGGAGCCTGCGCTCCGTTGGGCATCGAGTACAGTTCAGTGAGGGCCTGAGGGACAACAAGACAACTATCAGTCGACCGATCGGCAGAGAAAGCAGAAATAAATATGACGAGAATACAATGGGAAGTGGAGCAGACATGCCTTGTTTGGGTCACTGTGGCAGTCGAGTGGAGGAATCCTTCTGGCCCCGCGAGGGTTGTCCTTGTTCCCAGTAACAGCGGCCATCCACCTTTCCAGAGTGGCATCGTCGACTGTTTCCGGATTGACCCGAGTCACATCCTCAGTCCCACAGTACAACCACATGCAATGGCTCCGGAACTGAAGAGGCTGGATTTGGCGCCTAAGGAAAACTTCCAGGAGATCCATGCCCGTCATTCCCTCCCGAACCAACTGAACTACGCGCTCCATCAGCATCTTCACGTCAGCTTTCTCCTCCAGAATCAGCTTCAGAGAGGAGGGCTTGTTCACTCGGTCCATGGTAAATGGAGGGAGTCCACTCGACTGCCCCGGCGTCGACTCGTCCTGGCAGTAGAACCAGGTCGACTGCCAGCCTCTGACTGACTCGGGAAATGTCATGGCTGGGAAGGTGCTCTTGTTTCTCACTTGGATCCCCAGACCTCCACACATTTGGACCACTCGGGTTCTTTCGTCGCCTGGACTCGCCTTCTTCACGGTTTGAGAGCGACATGTGAATATGTGCTTGAACAAGCCCCAGTGCGGTCGACATCCCAGAAAACTCTCACACATGGACACAAACGCGGCAAGATAGGCGATAGAATTCGGGGTGAAGTGGTGGAGTTGCGCTCCAAAAAAGTTCAAGAAACCACGGAAGAAAATGCTCGGCGGCAAAGAGAATCCGCGGTCGACATGGGTAGCCAGAAGCACGCACTCACCCTCTTCCGGCTGGGGCTGCCACTCTTTTCCCGGAAGCCTCACAGCTCCATGGGGGATCAGGCCCTCGTTGGCCATGTCGAGGAGATCCTTCTCCGTGATGGTCGACTGGATCCAATCTCCCTGGACCCAGCCTTTCGGCAGGCGGGATCTAGACGAAGACCCACCGCGGCTGGTGGATCTCCCCTTCGCCTTCTCCGTCGCCGACGCCTTCTTCGCGCGCTCCAGCGCCGCCGTCTTCTCCTTGACCATGGCTTCCGGCGGGGCGCGTGAGGAGAAGTGGTGCGGAGGCGAGAGCGAGCACGTTGAGCGGAGACGAAGGAGGCAGAGAGAGAATGCTGAGGCACTGTTCAAAAAACCCTCGCCGGGCGCATTTATAAGATCCCTTCCGAGTGGATGACAGGTGGGCCCAGCAGATCTAATCATATCCTGGAACTGTTACACGGGCGGGATACGTGGCGAAGAAAGCGGCGCGGGGGTCGAGGCGTCTATGTCCCGTCCCATCCAAACGCCGCGGTCCGCTCCGCTTCACGCGTTTCCCCAAATTTCGCATCCCGCGGAATCCGCGAACGGCAGATCGGTCTGTCAGGCGCGGGATTTCCTGTGATCCGTCGCTCGGAAATCGACGAAGCCCGAAAGATCACTCGACGAAAGAAAAGAATGGATCGAGTCGACTGAAGACAAGTTGCTCACTATCAACGAAGAGGTTCTCTGGTTCAGAACAACGCACGACCAGTGTGCAAAGGTTAATCGGAAACAGCATCAACTCCTCCGTCACTCAAAGCCTCAATCCATTCGGGGGCTAATGATGGGGTCATGTACCTAGGGTAGGGTCACAGACCTGATCTAAGTACCCTGCCCAAGGACACCTTTAGAAGAGGTCACCTTCCAGTCGACCAACGAGGGACTCACTCGACTGACTTGAAGGACTCGACCACGAAGACTCACTCGACTACCAGGAGGTCAAAAGGCACTCTGCACTGCAACGGCCTGTAGTTAAGTAGACTTTATGGTAGTTAAGACACTTTATGTGGGACGTTACCAGTAACGCCCCGGACTAAATACACCTTAAACCCTTCATTACGTGGGCTGGCTGGGGTCCTGGCGCACTCTATATAAGCCACCCCCCTCCACAGGCAGAAGGGTTCGGCATCTTGTAATCCATATACACACAATCCACTCGACCGCCTCCGGGCTCCGAGACGTAGGGCTTTTACTTCCTCCGAGAAGGGCCTGAACTCGTACATCTCTTGTGTTTACAACCTCTCCATAGCTAGGACCTTGCCTTTCCATACCTACCCCCCACTCTACTGTCAGACTTAGAACCACGACATGTTGCGTTTCATCATGTCATCATGTGCATTGCATCATCATGTTTTAAAACTTGCATCTGTTCCGGTCTCCTCGTTCTCTCTATTGTTCGTTCTGAGCCCAGCCACACTTGCACGCGCCCGCGGCATGTCCAAAATAGTATTTTATAAGTGGCCGGAAAATGTTCTCGGAATGGGATGAGAGTTGACGTGTGGTCTTATTATAGTGTAGATAGACCACCTATCAAGTTTCATCGCATTCGGAGTTCGCTTGGTAGCCCAACCGTTAAACTATAGCGGCATATAGCCGGTCTAACGTCGGATGTTTTCGGTCTCCGGAAACAGTCGCCGGGCCTCCCTCTCTTCTCTTCTCTCAGCTCGAGACCGTCTACACAGCTCACTACCTACCTCCAGGTCCAACCTAACCTCTCTTGTCAGCCCGCAGCCCCCTCGCACGCGTCCGAAAGTTGTCCCGAACCAACCCGGGGAGTCGTCACCATTGTGTCCGGATCATCCCCTAACGTCTACAAAACATCTCCATTTTGTTTATTGGACTCCCTAACCAATTTATTCTCGATTGCCTGATTACGATCAGACGGACCGAGTTAACCCCTCCCCTAATCCCCTACCTATATAAACTCTAGCCTAACCCTAAAATCTAGCCCGCTTGTCCCATCAGTCCATCCGCGCCGCCACCTGGTGCCTTCCTCCTCCTTGCATTCCGTGCCAAGCCAATCAGATCCACCTTCTCCTACACTCCTCTCGATCCCAACCAATCAGAGCCCCCATGGCCCTTCTCGACGAGTAGAGCTCGCCCGCCTCCTCTGCCTTGACCCTGACGCCCTCCGGCTCCGCCGTAGCACTGCTGGACCAGCAGCCCTTCTCCTTTTTCCTCCGTCCTTCTTCCACCTCACTAATTTCTTTCTAGTTGCTGCAGGGAGTTGGAGTAGGCATGGCGCCCGAGCGCCTCAAGTTCGTCACCCGCCGCCGGCCTGCTACCTCCACCGCCCTGCGTCAGCCGCCGGAGCAACGTCCGCCCCGGTGAACCCCTACCTCCTCTGAAGCCATGGATCCTCCCTGCCGTTCCCGACCTCAACTCCCTCTCGTCTCGCCATGGCCAACCTCTCCTTCAATGTCGCAACCCGCGCCCGGATCCAGCACCCTCGGCTTCCACACGCATGGATCCCCCATCCCCAACGCCCTGCTGCCGTGAGGAAACCATTGGCCGCCGTGCTCTCCTCCTCCTCCCTTCGTTTTTCCCTCTGACCTCCCTCTACTCTGCCTCGTCAGGAACGAGTCGCCGTGGAGGTTCACTGGCGCTCGAGGATGCAGCCGCCCTGCTGCCAAGTTCCGTCGCTGCCGCTGCAAGTCCCATGCCGCTGCGAAGGAATGGCTACGCTGCCGTCGCCGGAGTCCATCGAGCCCCATCCGCCGCCGCGCCCTGCATCGCCTGAAGCCGCCCCGCGTCTCGCCTCCTCTATTTGCTTCCTCTGCATCGAGCGAGGCCAGGAAACCGCGCCCGCATTGACTTCTCTTGTGTGGATCCACCCAGCCACTCATCAGCGCTCCGAGGCCCAGCACCGGCTTGCCTTTGCCTTCCAGATCTGGGCCGGAGCCCATGGTGAGGCCCAGCGGAGCCTCTGCTGTTTTTTTTCTTTCTGTAGACCCAGTTTGCTTCAGATTCGGCCCGCCTCTGTTTTTTTTCAGATCTGCATTTTGTCTATTTTTCCAGAGGAGAGCATTTTTGCAGGAAAGCCCTTGTGGATCATGCATATAATAACTCCCAATTGGTGCATCGGATTAAAATGAATTATATATGAAAGTTGCTTAGAATTTTGTCTAGTTTAATAATATGCAACTTTCATCCATGTTTAAAATGTTTAAACATGATGTTTGTGTAATTTTTGTCCTTATGCCATGCTAAAATGCTTTAAATCATAACTAAATAACCGTAGCTCCAAACCTAATAAACTTTATATGTAAATGGGGTAGAAAAATGCCTAGTTTAACATGGTGGCATATCTTTGCATGTTTAACAACTCTAAAATTGTGTTTAGGGCAGAACAGTACCAAACCTAATATATGCATATGAGGATTTACCAGAATTGTTGTTCGTTGCTTCCGGCCTCATTTAAGCTTGCCTAGATAGGTAGTGTTATTATGCTTCACCTCTTTCCATGTTAACAACATTTAATATTGTTGGGTACATAAACGAGTTCGAACCAAATAAGTCACGTGGTGTTCCGTCAATATGCAACGGAGTTGTATATTGAGCTCCACTTAATTTGTAGGATTGCTTGTGCACTTTGCCATGCCATGCATATTTAAACCGCACATGCATCATACTTGGTTGTGCATCATGCCATGATTATGTGGTGGTTATTTTACTATGTTGTTTGCTTCTTTTCGGTGTTGCTTCTTCGGGTTGGTTCCGATAACGTCATGTGTGTGAGGATTCGTTCGTCTACGTCCGTTTGTCTTCTTCATGGACTCGTTCTTCTTCCTTGCGGGATCTCAGGCAAGATGACCATACCCTCGAAATCACTTCTATCTTTGCTTGCTAGTTGCTCGCTCTTTTGCTATGCCTATGCTGCGATACCTACCACTTGCTTATCATGCCTCCCATATTGTTAAGCCAAGCCTCTAACCCACCTTGTCCTAGCAAACCGTTGTTTGGCTATGTTACCACTCTGCTCAGCCCCTCTTATAGCATTGTTAGTTGCAGGTGAAGATTGAAGTTTGTTCCTTGTTGGAACATGGAGATGTTGTTCCTTGTTTGGAACATGGTTACTTGTTGGGATATCACAATATATCTTATTTAATTAATGCATCTATATACTTGGTAAAGGGTGGAAGGCTCGGCCTTATGCCTGGTGTTTTGTTCCACTCTTGTTGCCCTAGTTTCCGTCATATCGATGTTATGTTCCCGGATTTTGCGTTCCTTACGCGGTTGGGCTATTATGGGAACCCCCTGACAGTTCACCTTGGATAAAACTCCTCCAGCAATGCCCAACATTGGTTTTACCATTCGCCACCTAGCCTCTTTTTCCCTTGGGTTTCGCGGACTCAAGGGTCATCTTTATTTTAACCCCCCGGGCCAGCGCTCCTCTGAGTGTTGGTCCAAACTAGAGCCCTGTGCAGTGCCCCCTCGGGGAAACTCGAGGTTTGGTTTTAGTTGTATGGAGCGCTCATCTGAGTGTGCCCTGAGAACGAGATATGTGCAGCTCCTATCAGGATTTGTCGGCACATTCGGGCGGTGTTGCTGGACTTGTTTTATCATCGTCGAAGTTGTCTTGTAGAACTGAGATACCGAGTCTGATCGGAATGTCTCGGGAGAAGGTATATCCTTCGTTGACCGTGAGAGCTTGTGATGGGCTAAGTTGGGACACCCCTGCAGGGATTTGAAATTTCGAAAGCCGTGCCTGCGGTTATGGGCAGATGGGAATTTGTTAATGTCCGGTTGTAGAAAACCTGAAGTTGACCTTAATTAAAATACATCAACCACGTGTGTAACCGTGATGGTCTCTTTCCGGCAGAGTCCGGGAAGTGAACACGGTGTTGGAGTTATGTTGACATAGGTTGTTCTAGGATCACTTCTTGATCATAGTTTCTCGATCATGCTTTGCCTTCTCTTCTCGCTCTCATTTGCGTATGTTAGCCACCATATATGCTAGTCGCTTGCTGCAGCTCCACCTCATACTTTTACCTTACCCATAAGCTTAAATAGTCTTGATCACGAGGGTGCGAGATTGCTGAGTCCCCGTGGCTCACAGATACTTCCAAAACCAGCTTGCAGGTGCCGATGAGTCCGTGCAGATGACGCAACCAAGCTCAGGAGGAGCTCGACAAAGATCTTGTCCTTTATGTTGTTTCATTCTAGTTGATCAGTAGCGGAGCCCAGTTGGGGTCGATCGGGGATCTGTGTAGCATTTGGGGTAGTCTTCTTTATTTTGGTTCCGTAGTCGGACCTTGATTGTATATGGATGATGTATTGCTTTATTCATGTATTGTGTGAAGTGGCGATTGTAAGCCAACTATGTATCTCTTTCCCTTATGTATTATATGGGTTGTGTGAAGATTACCTCACTTGCGACATTGCTTTCAATGCGGTTATGCCTCTAAGTCATGCTTCGACACATGGGAGATATAGCCGCATTGAGGGCGTTACATCTGTGCAACCTGCGGTGGTCAACTCCCTTCCAATACGGCGTAGCCAATCATCAGCAACTATAGGCTCGGTGCTACTGGAAAATACCGGCGGCTATAACCTTAGAAAACGGGCTAGGTTATCCACTAGTGGTGGGTTGTTGTTGTTGTTGTTGTTGTTGGTGTTGTTGCCCTGGTTCTGAACTAGCAATTGCATCAAAGCATTCTGCTGCTGGATCAACTGGGTGAGCTCCGGCGGGAAAGCAAAACCGGTGTCACGTCTCGGAGGCATATGATGGGTTTAGATGGAAGAGATTAGAATAGAAAAGGGGTCTAATGAGAAAGCACTACCCATATGCACACGAGACAAACACAATCATTTCACTCAATCAATCAAGCAAGGGCATACAAACAGTCTAGAACTATCGCAAAAGTGCTCACTACTACTATATACATGGGGAAAATACTACTGATAGTTGGTGGTCATCTAGAAATTTTGATCGGTGGAAGACTCCATGATGTCTGCTCCAGCTTTGTCTTCAAAGTCATCATCACTAGGGTCGGAGTCGGTGTCGTCGATGATGATGTAGTCCTCGGGGCATATTTCCTTGGGTTCTTCTTCTTCTATTGGTGCTGGTCCTCCCATGAATACTCCGATCTTCTTGACTAGGTCGCCATTCTTCTCCAGTAGGGTCTTGATTTCCTCCTCATATCCATCGCGGGTAAACTTGAGTTCTTCCTCCAGTTCGATGATCCTAGTCTTTGCCTTCTTCAAATTCATCATGTCCGCACACATCTGGTTCTCCTGACGTCGAATGTGCTGGTTTAACTCCTGGATGAAAGCTGCAATGGATCTATCCTTCTTAGTGCTGATCACTTCCCATTGCTCGTCTCAGCGCCCACATATTTGGTAAATAGTGTCCTTAAGCTCCCTGTTGTAAACTTCTCCAATGCGTCCCATGGTGATGTGAGCTGCCATACTCTTTCCTAAATTCCAGGTTGGTGCATCGAAGGAAAATTCTATGGGTTTAGAGGTTGGTGAGAACGTCCTTCCTGGAACTTGTACTTGAATCATCCAGCGCTCTTCTTCTGGTAAAGTGGCGTTGTACGTCCCGGTGAAGCTTGGTATTCCAATATTCAAGTACCTAGTGACTTCCTTCAAGTGGCGTCCAAAAGGTGTGTCTTCATCCGGTTGTGCAAACTTGTTCTTCTTCTCCATCATCCTAAAGAGTAGAAAATGGAGAGGAGTCAGAAGTGAGTAGAGAAGTGTGACCTAGGGTTTATCTTAATGGTCGTGTCCTACACTCAGCGTGTGCTCTGATACCATCTTGTAGCGACCCGACCTCAGATGGTCAAGTCTCTGTGCTTCAGTGTCATTCCTGGATCGGTAATGCTAACACACAAAGTACTCGAGGATTTATAACAGAGTAGCAATCACACACTTATTACATCGAAAAGTCTCCAAGGAGAACTTATTACAATAATATGGCTTAAGGCCATCTAATGCGATAACAACGGAAGGCTTGGAAGATAAGGTGAGTCCATCAACTCCAACGGCATAGCTGAGCTGCACGGCAACGACCTAACGAACCTTATCCTTGTCTGAAAAGTCTGCAACATAATACGTTGCAGCCCGAAAACGGGTCAGCACATGGAATATGCTGGCAATGTAACACGGTAGAACAAGAACAGAATAATACTATCACTACATGCATATATGGCTGGTGGAAAGCTCTATGGTTACAGTTTTCGCAAAAAGCCAATTTTCCCTACAACAAAGGAATAGATTTTAATTTAACTATTATGGTGGTTGAAACATCATTGAGAAGGTACCCCCAACTCAATCCCAATTAAAGTGATTAACAACCCAACAATATTAATTAAACATGATGAGATACATGTGATAACCCAAGTACTAGATACTCAAGAATTGTCCATAACCGGGGACACGGCTAACCATGATTAGATTGTACACTCTGCAGAGGTTTGCACACTTTTCCCCACAAGAGTCGATTGCCTCCGTTGGATTTCTCGCACTACAGGATGTTTGAGAAACGGATGACCGAGACACAGTCTTTCAGAAACGTTAACTCTCTACTCTGGGTAGACCATACCAAACCTACAAAACCCACTACCTGCTGATCTACCTCTTCAAGAGCTTCACGTAACTTACTCAACTATGCTAGAGCCCATAATAGCTTGTGGCTGCACACAGAAGTTTCTAGCATGAATCATCTCAGTTCCCTTTGAGCCTGGGTGGCAGTCCATAGGAAGATCACACGGGTACCCCGGGATTTCCAAAAAAAAAAAAAACAACACTGGGTTCCCCAGGTGCCTCAATCCACCTAGTTGTTTGATTAAGTTGCCACCTTAAGTTGAACCATTAATTAACAATCTCACATCTAACATGAATTTTACTCAACCCAAACCACGTCTATGAGCATATCATAGCAATATAAGCAATACGTAGAAGTAACTCCCAAGGGTTTGAATATAACAGGGCAATAGGTTCTACCTCAGCAACTACTTCCCAACCCACAAGTTAATGACATCCTAATCATGCAATGTTTGAGGATTGGAACTAATGCATAAAAACTGGGTGATAAGGGATATGATCAAAGTGTTACTTGCCTTGCTGACGATCCGCGAATCCTAGAGACTCGTAGTAACACGCTTCGCACTCCGGGAATTCTATCGCAAGCAAACAATAACATACATAAGTAACAAGCAACGATGCACAGACAAAACTCAAATAAGAGAGGTTGACCAGAAAGTTCAACTTAAGAACTCTGGTACGCAAAAAGAATCAAATCAAACGGAGCAACAAAACTCAAACGGCGAAAGAAAGAAGCTTCATTTACTAATCTGAAACTAGGTCAAATTTTACAGTAACAAAAACTTGTTTGAGTTGGTTAAACGGAAAGAGGGTTTCGAGATGAAACTCCAGGCGCTTGAATCACCTGATTCCGATAAACGAGCGAAAAGATAAACAGAAACTAAGATCGGATCAGAAATCACGATCAGGAAAATCATGGAATAAATCCGATAAAAGAAATCTGACAAACGGACTAACGAACGAGCGTTCGTTAGCTGTAGCCCATACGCGTACATTTCATTTTTGCCTCCGTGGTAGCACAATGGCAGACTTGGGCTTGCTTTAGTCCAGCCCATACGCGTACATTTCATTTTTGCCTCTGTGGTAGCACAATGGCAGACTTGGGCTTGCTTTAGTCCATCCCATACGCGTACATTTCGTTTTTGCCTCCGTGGTAGCACAATGGCAGACTTGGGCTTGCTTTAGTCCAGCCCATACACGTACATTTCGTTTTTGCCTCGGTGGTAGCACAATGGCAGACTTGGGCTTGCTTTAGTCCAGCCCATACGTGTACATTTTGTTTTTGCCTCGGTGGTAGCACAATGGCAGACTTGGGCTTGCTTTAGTCCAGCCCATACGCGTACATTTCGTTTTTGCCTTGGTGGTAGCACAATGGCAGACTTGGGCTTGCTTTAGTCCAGCCCATATGCGTACATTTTGTTTTTGCCTCGGTGGTAGCACAATGGCAGACTTGGGCTTGCTTTAGTCCAGCCCATACGCGTATATTAAAAAAACAGGGGAGAAAATTGTGACGCTGTGATTTGATCCCTGGTCTATCTGATGTATGCCAACAAAGCACACCACTCCGGCTAGGCTCATGTCTGTGCTAATATAGGCATTCGGCTTTTAAGAATAGAGTATGAGGCGTACACAGGCTGAGGCAATGAGCACGGGCGTGCTGGGCCGGGCCGACTGCTGCGGCGCACGGGACGGACAAAGGGAGCCTGCTGGACCGCTGGAGGCAGTTTTTCATATTTGTTTACTTATTAAATAGTCCCACCTTGCTATTTTACATAATTTTTTATCAGTTTATATACGTTCTTAGATTGTCTAGCATCAAGGAGCTGCTTTGGAAATTAAGCAAAGAATATGAGATGAATAAGATTTGTCCTTAATGAAACAAATGAGGGGCAGAGCAATAGGAGAGAGAGGAAGGAAATAGACGTTGCATGAGAAATAAAAAAGAAAGGAGAAAGGAAAGAGAGGAAGGAAATAGACAGCAATTATGTGGATCCAGAAAGAGAGGCAATAGACATTACATTGAAAAATAAAGAAGGAAAGAGAAAGGTAGGGAAATTGTCGGAGTAAATAGCCATGGGTAGCCTAGCCAGCTTCCCCTGGCTCTTCTGAAAAAATTACGAGCCCGTCCGGCTCTCAAGAATCCAAGATATGGAGCCGCCTTCCCCTTGCTGGCTACCATCCAGGCCGGCTTTCAGAAGGCGGCCCGACTTTAGCCCTCATGAAGAACGCCACGGGAGGGACGACTTCGGGAAGCCGGCCATGAGAAGGCCGACTCCAAGAAGCCGGCTCCCATGAAGCGGTCGAGACCGTACCCTCAAAGTTTGCACCCACCTAACAGCGGTGCGACGGGGCGTGGCTACAGTAAAGCCTGCCACCCCCGAATCCCGGAGCACGCCTGGCACAGTGCGCCGTACGGAGTAGCCATGACCCGTCCGGCGCGGCACTGTTGCCACGTTGACCCTGATGTCACCCACGACGGGCCGCCAGCGTGGCCCACAGATGGTGGACCCCTTCGGGCAGAGAGACGCCCGAAGGCGGCCACGCCTCCAACCAGACGGTCCAAGACAGAGCCGGCTCCCCGCAGCCGGCTTGCCACCTCCCTCGAAGGAGACGCCCCATTAAGGAGACAAGACACGGTGAGGCTACAGCGATCGCCCGACGGGCGGCGGCACTGTAGCCGCGCCTACCACGACGAAGCCCACGTCACCAAGATGGAGCCACAGTAACCAGCCGCCGACCAGGCCCTGGACAGTGGGGCCTGCCTGTCGAGCAAGGGGCCGGCAGCTGGCGGGACCCACCAGTCGGCGGGCCCCAGCAGCCGGCGCAGAAGCCGGCGAGCGCAGTCACAGACGGCTGGGCCCCGCGCCCAGTCGGATTACCATTGTACCCCCGGGGAGTAGGCCTATATAAACCCCCCGGGGCACCCATGCAAAGGGTTCGACCCCCTACTAATCCTAGACACCACACAAGGAGAAGAAGCAGGCTGGCCGTGCCCTTCTTCCTCCTCCCACCAAACAGCTCAAGGAGCATCGTGTAGCTACTTGTTCATCTAGTGATCATGCGGAGACCCCGCAGAGTAGCAGTAGGGGTGTTATCTCCACGGAGAGCCCCGAAGCTGGGTAAGATCCGCCGGCGTGCATGTCTTCGCCTTATCCCGTTTCCAGGCACCGGCGATTGCTTACTGGCTCCCACAATGATAAGCCACCCGTTGGCATATGTCGCACCTACCACCCGATATTTGGCGCCCACCGTGGGGCCAGGTGCACCGTCGTCCGGAGACCTGTTCTGGACGGGAACCTTCTTCCTCCCCCGCGAGCGTAGCCAGCCCGGCACGCCCGATGGCGCTTGCCACGACGCGCTGCAAGGCGTCACCAACGCATGCGCAGCGAGCAGCCTCGCCGATCTCCTCGACGAAACCCTCATCTCCGACGAGCTCGCCTCCGATGCGGGCACCGACCACCTCGCCAACCTTCTCGGCCAGCTCCATGTCTCCAGCGAGCCCGCTGAGGACCTGGAGTCGGTTGTTGGAAATATGCCCTAGAGGCAATAATAAAAGTATTATTATTATATTTCCTTATTCATGATAATTGTCTTTTATTCATGCTATAACTGTATTATCCGGAAATCGTAATACACGTGTGAATACATAGACCACAATATGTCCCTAGTGAGCCTCTAGTTGACTAGCTCGTTGTGATCAACAGATAGTCATGGTTTCCTGGCTATGGACATTGGATGTCGTTGATAACGGGATCACATCATTAGGAGAATGATGTGATGGACAAGACCCAATCCTAAGCCTAGCACAAAGATCGTGTAGTTCGTATGCTAGAGCTTTGCCAATGTCAAGTATCTCTTCCTTTGACCATGAGATCGTGTAACTCCTAGATACCGTAGGAATGCTTTGGGTGTATCAAACGTCACAACGTAACTGGGTGACTATAAAGGTGCACTACAGGTATCTCCGAAAGTATCTATTGTTTTATGCGGATCGAGACTGGGATTTGTCACTCCGTGTAAACGGAGAGGTATCTCTGGGCCCACTCGGTAGGACATCATCATATGCGCAATGTGACCAAGGAGTTGATCACGGGATGATGTGTTACGGAACGAGTAAAGTGACTTGCCGGTAACGAGATTGAACAAGGTATCGGTATACCGACGATCGAATCTCGGGCAAGTAACATACCGATAGACAAAGGGAATTGAATACGGGATTGATTAAGTCCTTGACATCGTGGTTCATCCGATGAGATCATCGTGGAACATGTGGGAGCCAACATGGGTATCCAGATCCCGCTGTTGGTTATTGACCGGAGAACGTCTCGGTCATGTCTGCATGTCTCCCGAACCCGTAGGGTCTACACACTTAAGGTTCGGTGACGCTAGGGTTATAAAGGAAGCTTATATGTGGTTACCGAATGTTGTTCGGAGTCCCGGATGAGATCCCGGACGTCACGAGGAGTTCCGGAATGGTCCGGAGGTAAAGATTTATATATAGGAAGTCCTGTTTCGGCTATCGGGACAAGTTTCGGGGTCATCGGTATTGTATCGGGACCACCGGAAGGGTCCCGGGGGCCCACCGGGTGGGGCCACCTGCCCCGGGGGGCCACATGGGCTGTAGGGGGTGCGCCTTGGCCTACATGGGCCAAGGGCACCAGCCCCAAGAGGCCCATGCGCCTAGGGAACCCTAGAGGGAAGAGTCCTCAAGGGGGAAGGCACCTTCGAGGTGCCTTGGGGAGGATGGACTCCTCCCTCCCCTCTTGGCCGCCGCACCAGATGCCATCTGGAGGCTGGCCGCCGCCCCTTGGGGTGGGAAACCCTAAAGGGGGCGCATCCCTCCCCTCCCCCTATATATATTGAGGCATGGGGCTGCCCATAACACGCGATTTGATCTCTCGTTGGTGCAGCCCTGCCCCTCTCCCTCCTCCTCTTCTCCCATGGTGCTTGGCGAAGCCCTGCGGGATTGCCACGCTCCTCCACCACCACCACGCCGTTATGCTGCTGTTGGATGGAGTCTTCCTCAACCTCTCCCTCTCTCCTTGCTGGATCAAGGCGTGGGAGACGTCACCGGGCTGTACGTGTGTTGAACGCGGAGGTGCCGTCCGTTCGGCACTTGATCATCGGTGATCTGAATCACGACGAGTACGACTCCATCAACCCCGTTCACTTGAACGCTTCCGCTTAGCGATCTACAAGGGTATGTAGATGCACTCCCCTTTCTACTCGTTGCTGGTCTCTCCATAGATAGATCTTGGTGTTACGTAGGAAAATTTTTGAATTTCTGCTACGTTCCCCAACAGGCTCCACCGACCCGATGCATGTCGACTCCGACACGGCCTCGTTCGACACCTTACCCACCAACGTCACGATCTACAACGACCCGCTTCCCCGAGCCGGTGGCTGCAACGCTGCCACCATCGAAGTGATGGTTGTCGGCCACGGCGGCCCGGCCGACGAGAGCTCCCACGACGCCCCGTACGCGGCGGCCCACGACTTGTTCACCCCCTCCCGGCTAATGCCGACGACGAAGCACTGGAGGCACGCCGCCTCGCCCTCCTCGCAGATGGCCGGAGGCTGGCTTCCGTAAGACGCCTCACTGAGGCCTACCAGCGCGAAGCCGACCGCGCCGCCTTCGGCATGCTGGCCCCGGGCGGGCCAAGCCGGGCCGGCCTTGTCAAGCAACGCAGCACCGTCATCGCCGACACACTGGGAGTCGACCACCCGGTCTATGCCACTCCGCTCGAGAACTTGCGTGCCGCCCATGCGGCCGTAGACGAGTTGGACGGCTTGGAGGCCGAAGACCTCCCCACATGACCCGGCGCATCCAACAGCTGATCGATGCAGCCGCACAGCGGCACGAAGCCGACGCCCACGCGGAAAGCCCTCCCCCGCGCCGAGATCACGGTGCGACGTCCCGGACACCGACTACGAGCAACACCCGTGCGCGGCGCGAGAAAGAGCCGGCTGCCAGCCGCAGCCGGACCCGAATCTCCATCGAGCGAGACGCGGACGACCATCCCCGAGCCACGGAATGGCGGGGCAACCCGCCTCCGCCTCCACCCCGTGGAGAGAGATATCCCGCCCTGCTGCCAGTGGCGCACCCGACTCTCAGCGGCCGGCTAGGCCGCCGCGAGGGAGTCGGTGAGAATGACGCCCGCCATCGGATCGACCGCCTGGCGCGATCCCTGGCGTTGGAAGAAGAAGACGATGTCGGCCCGCCTTGTTTCGGCCCCTGCATCCGCGACGAGCCCTTCCCCAAAGGGTTCTTGCTCCCAAGAGACACGCCCAAGTACAACGGCTCCGTGAAGCCGGAAGACTGGTTGATCGACTACTCCACGGCGGTTAGCATAGCCAACGGCAACCGGCGCGTTGCCGTGAAGTACGTGCCCCTCATGCTGCAAGGCACGGCACGGACCTGGTTCAACAGCCTCAAGCCGCGCAGCATCAACAGCTAGCTGGACTTCACAGAAGCCTTCATCCGCAACTTCACCAGCACCTACAAGTGGGCTCCGAAGCCCAGACAGCTCTCCTTGTGCGTACAAGGCCCCACCGAGTCCACTCGCGATTACCTCACGCGTTGGGCCGAGCTCCGCAACTCTTGCGAAGGGGTGCACGAGGTGCAAGCCATAGAATACTTCATAGCCGGATGCCGAGAAGGCACCCTCCTCAAGCACAAGCTCCTCTGCGACGAGCCGACTGCCCTCGACGAGCTTCTGGACATAGCGGACTAGTACGCCACCGCCGACTCCTCCATGAAGACCGAGCTTCGGGTAGACGCGTCCGGGAAAGTACTTAACCCGGCGCCCAAGACGCCGGCTGGGGATTCCGGCCGATGCCCACACTCGAACGACCACAAGCGCAAGGGCCCCGCGCCGCCTCCCGCCAGTCGGCAGGTGGCCACAGTTGAAGACGCGCCGCCTGAAGGGCGACCGGCACCCAAGAAGCCCAAGGGCGGCAGGCCGGCTTGGCAGCCCGCCTTCTCCTACGAGCAAACTCTCGACGCCCCGTGCAAGTTCCACAGCGGCGCAAAACTGTCCAACCACACAACCCGGAAGTGCCATTGGCTCACCCGAATCTCTAAAGGCGAGGGGCTCGTGCCGCCTCCGCCTGCCGGCCCGCCGCCTCCGGCCCCGCCGCCTCCGGCCGCTCGGCCCGCAGTCGGAGCCGTGCACGACGAATTCCCCGACGAGCAAGCAACCTACATCGTCTTTACAAGCCAGCCCGAAGACCAGCGCAGCAAACGCCGAGAGCACCAGGAAGTCAGCGTGGTCGCTGCCAACCCCGCCGGACACATGCATTGGTCAGAAAAGCCCATCAGCTGGAGCCGGGCCGACCATCCAGAGGTGATGCCGTCTCCAGGCTCTTATGCCTTGGTCCTAGAAGCCACCCTTGCAACAAACAGACGCGCCGCCCGCTTCTCCCGTGTGTTGATAGACGGCGGGAGCAGCATCAACATCCTGTACCGTGACACCCTGGAGAAGCTAAACGTCAAGACGAAGCAGCTCATGCCTACTCGGACAGTGTTTCATGGCATCATACCCGGCCTGTCCTGCGCCCCCATTGGCAAGATCAAGATTGATGTACTTTTCGGGGACAAGGAGCATTTCCGCCGGGAAGCGATCTGGTTTGAAGTGGTGGACCTGGAGAGCCCTTACCATGCATTGCTTGGCCGACCTGCCTTGGCCAAATTCATGGCAGTTCCCCACTATGCATACCTCAAGATGAAGATACCAAGCACCAAAGGCGTCATCACCATAGCCGGCGATTACAAGAAGTCCTCTGAGTGCGCAGCAGCCAGCAGCCGGCTGGCCGAGTCCCTTGTGATTGCCGAAGAAAAGAAGATGCTGGACCGAGTCGTGGCCATAGCCGGCAAGCAGTCGGCCATGTCCCCTGACCCCAAGGAGCATGATACTCAAGGATCTTTCCAGCCGGCCAAGGAGACGAAGAAGATATCTCTTGACCCCGAGCATCCAGAGAGGTTTGCCGTCATCGGGGCAAACCTGAACAGCAAATAGGAAGGCGAGCTCGCCTATTTCCTCTGTGAGAATCGGGACATCTTTGCATGGTCCCCCAAGGACATGCCGGGTGTTCCGAGGAAATTCGCCGAGCACAAACTACACGTTCGAGAAGACGCGAAGCCAGTCAAACAACCCCTTCGCCGACTGTCGGAGGAGAAACGCAGGATTGTAGGGGAGGAGATAGCCCGGCTTCTGGCAGCCGGCTTTATTATGGAAGTTTTCTTTCCAGAGTGGCTCGCCAACCCGGTCCTCGTGCTAAAGAAGAACAACAAGTGGCGCATGTGCATAGACTACACAAGCCTCAACAAGGCCTGCCCCAAAGACCCCTTTACCCTGCCAAGGATAGACCAAGTGATAGACTCCACAGCCGGATGCGAGCTGTTGAGCTTCTTGGATGCTTACTCAGGATATCACCAGATAAAGCTGGATCCGGACGACCGCCTGAAGACCGCCTTCATCACGCCATTTGGAGCCTTCTGTTACCTGACTATGACATTCGGCTTGAGAAATGCCGGTGCCACTTTTCAGCGTTGCATGCAGAAGTGCCTCCTCAAGCAGCTCGACAGAAACGCTCACATTTACGTGGACGACATCATGGTGAAGACGGAGAAGCGCGACACCTTGCTGGGAGACCTCAAGGAAACATTTGAGAACCTGCGCCGATTTCAAATCAAGCTCAACCCTGAGAAATGCGTGTTCGGAGTGCCAGCCGGCCAGCTCCTAGGCTTCCTGGTCTCCGAACGCGGCATCAAATGCAACCCAGTGAAGATCAAGGCCATCGAGAGAATGGCGATCCCCACCAAGCTTCGAGATATTCAAAAGTTCACCGGGTGCTTGGCCTCCTTGAACCGCTTCATCAGCCGGCTCGGAGAGAAAGCTCTCCCCCTCTACCGCCTCATGAATAAGAGCACTCACTTCGAGTGGAACGACCAGGCCGACCAAGCTTTTCACGAGCTAAAGAAGATGCTGGCCACGCCGCCCGTTCTGGCGGCGCCGACTGAGAAAGAGCCCATGCTCCTCTACATCACCGCAACCAGCCGGGTGGTCAGCACCGTCATCGTAGTCCAACGCCCAGAAGAAGGCCGAGCCCAGCCGGTCCAGAGGCCGGTGTATTATTTGAGCGAGGTGCTGTCCGCCTCAAAGCAGAACTACCCGCACTACCAGAAGATGTGTTACGGTGTGTACTTCACCGCCAAGAAGCTAAAGCCCTACTTTCAAGAGCATCCCGTCACGGTCGTATGCACCGCCCCACTGGCCGAGATCATAGGCAGCCGGGACGCATCCGGCCGGGTGGCGAAATGGGCCATCGAGCTGGCCCCTTACATGATCTTCTACTAGCCCCGCACCGCCATCAAGTCCCAAGCACTGGCCGACTTCCTCGTCGACTGGGCCGAGACCCAGTACCTGCCACCGACTCCTGACTCCACCCATTGGCGCATGCACTTCGACGGGTCCAAGATGCGCACCGGCTTGGGAGCCGGCGTCGTCCTTACCTCTCCAAAAGGCGACAAGCTCAGATACACGCTGCAGATCCACTTTGCCGCCTCCAACAACGTGGCCGAGTACGAGGCGCTCATACACGGGCTCCGGCTTGCCAAAGAACTTGGCATTCGTCGGATCCTATGTTATGGCGACTCGGACTTGGTGGTCCAGCAATCATCCGGCGACTGGGACGCCAAGGACGCAAATATGGCGAGCTACCGCTTCCTGGTCCAACAACTCAGCGGATACTTTGAAGGATGCGAGTTCCTCCATGTACCACGAGCCGACAACGAGCCAGCCGATGCCCTGGCTCGAATAGGCTCTACTCGGCAAGCAATACCAACCGACGTCGCTCTACAACGCCTCCTCAAGCCATCTATCAAGCCATCTCCAGAATCCGACTCCATCTTCGTGCCGCCTGACCCCGATGCGGCCGGGCCCGGCTCGAAGAACCAAGCAGGCGACCCCGAGACTCCCGCAGCCGGCCCGGGGACTTCGGCAACCGGCTCGGGGACTGCCACACCCGGCTCGGGGACTGCGGTAGCCGGCCCGGGGACTGCACCAGCACAACAGCCGGCGGCCAACTCCAGCATTTCACCACCCAGCCCGCCCACCCTGGTGGCAGTAGCCACATTGGCAGTAGAAGAAGTCGCGGCTCCATCATGGGCTCAGTCCATCCTCAACTTCCTAGTAAACCAAGATTTGCCGGCTGACGAAACAGAAGCAAGACAAGTCCAACGTCGAGCCGGAGCATACACAATCGTCAACAGAGAACTAGTCAAGCGCAGTGTCGCTGGAATCCTCCAACGGTGCGTCGAGCAAGAGAAGGGCATTGCAATCCTCAAAGACATTCACCAAGGAGAATGCGGCCACCATGCGGCCTCAAGATCACTTGTCGCCAAAGCCTTCCGCCATGGTTTCTTCTGGCCGACCGCTTTGGATGACGCCAAAGAATTAGTTAAACATTGCAAGGGGTGCCAACTCTTCAGCTCCAAGCAACACATGCCGGCTTCGGCACTCAAGACCATTCCCCTCACTTGGCCCTTCGCCGTTTGGGAACTGGACATGGTGGGCCCATTCAAGACGGCGCGCGGCGGCATGACGCATTTGCTCGTCGCTGTGGACAAATTCACCAAGTGGATTGAGGCAAAGCCGATCAAGAAGCTGAATGGGCCGACTGCTGTGACGTTCATCGCAAACATAACAACTCGGTACGGCGTGCCACACAGCATCATCACCGACAATGGCACGAATTTTGCCAAAGGAGCCTTGGCACGTTTCTGCGCAGCCCAAGGTATCCGACTGGACTTAGCATCCGTCGCCCACCCGCAGTCAAACGGCCAGGTCGAGCAAGCCAACGGCCTCATCCTCTCCGGCATCAAGCCCAGACTGGTCGTACCTCTGGAGCGCTCAGCCGGCTGTTGGCTCGATGAGCTGCCGGCTGTCCTCTGGAGTCTGCGCACTACACCAAATAAGTCAACCGGCTTCACCCCTTTCTTCCTTGTGTATGGTGCCGAGGCGGTCATCCCAACTGACATCGAGTTCGACTCGCCTCGAGTAACCATGTACACGGAAGCGAAGGCCAAAGAAGCACGAGAAGACGGCGTCGACCTGCTGGAAGAAAGCCGGCTGTTAGCCCTCAGCCGGTCTGCCATCTACCAGCAGGGTTTGCGCTGCTACCACAGCCGGAAGGTCAAGCCAAGATCTTTCCAAGAGGGCGATCTTGTGCTTCGGCTGATCCAGCGAACAGCCGGCCAGCACAAACTCTCGGCCCCTTGGGAAGGCCCCTTCGTCATCAGCAGAGCTCTAGGCAACGACTCCTACTACCTGATCGACGCACAGAAGCCGAAGGCACGCAAGAGAGACGACTCCGGCAAGGAGTCGGAACGACCATGGAACGCCAACCTCCTTCGAAGATTTTACAGTTGAAATGCAGTATGTACCACGCTAACTTTTGTATTAAGTACAAGACAATAGGCTCCCCGAGGAGGGCTCGGGGACTGCCATCCCTTATCTATGAATGAAAAGTATCATGCTTATGACCTTGTCATTTCATTTACTTGTTCCGTCTGGCACCGGGTTCGACTAGTCGGCTCGGGGACTGGCCGTCCGGAGTTATATTAGAAGTCCTACCCGCAGTCAGACAAGTAGTGTGCCAGCTCCCAAGCCTTCTCTTGCCAAAAGTCGCAGTTCAAAGAACCGGCTGTCCGGCTGGCAAGAGTTAAAGGCAGGAACGGGCGCCCACACGAAAAACGGCTAGGGACTAATGGACTAATATAGCAAAAGCCGGTTTTTTCTCCCACCGCCGACTGGCTACCGGAGTAGCCGGTCGGCCGGTTTCCATTCACTTCACTTCAATCCAAGAAAGCTCAAGTACTTGCCTCCCCAAAGAGGGAAGGCGGCAAAGGAAAAGGCCGAAGGATAAAAAGCATACGCGAATGGAAACCAAACATGCACATAACAATATTTACATAAAAGACCTTCGAGAGGCCAGCATTCAACATAGTTTGGATACACCCCTAGTGGATGGAACTGCGAAAACTTAATGAAGATTGTTCAAAAGACAACAAGCAGGAAAAGTAAAGACGGCAGGTCAAGCTGGCGGAGCAACCGACGAGCCGGGCTGGTTGGCAGAGACGGTCGGGCCGGCTGAAGGAGCGGCCAGCTGGCGAACTTCGGCTTGGTCACCGCCTCCCGCAGAGGGCGCGCTTCCATGCGCCTCGTTGCTGGAGGCACGGTCGGCTTGAAGTTGGCCGGTTGTTCCACCAGCCGGCTCGACGTCTTCGCCGTCCTCCTCCTCGTCATCCTCGCCCTCGTCGCTGGAGGCGATCTCCTCTGCCGAGTCCTCGCCCTCCGCCGGATTCAGCCCGAACCACTCCTCCGGCTGGGCAACACCGTCATCGTCGATTTCGGGTGCGAAAATGCTGATGTCGGTACACTCGGCGATCATCGAAGCCCGCTGTGCGATAGCCGGCCTCACCTTTTCCAGCTCCGCATCGGCCTCCATCCGCCAAGTGCGCAGCTGGTCCAGGCTCAGCCCTGGGTACCAAGGCCGAACGAACTCCAACGCCTGCCCGGCTCCGAGGCGGGCCGCCGACGCCTTCCAAGCCTTGAAATGACCAACTGCGACCTCCAGCCAGTCGGCAGTCCGGCTTGGGGTGCAGGGGATCGTCTCACCGGGCCAGAGGGCGGCCAACACTTGCGCCCCGCGCGCGTTGGAGCCGGTGAAGCATCCGATGAGCCGGCTGCAACCGCGCCTGGACAACCAAGAGCTGCTCCTCAAGCGTCCGGTTCGCATCCGGCGCGACGTTGGCCCCCGTCTGACGGCGCGCCTCGCGATGGGCTTCGATGCTTTGGGCGGCGAAGGCGGAGTAGCCGGGGAAGTAGTCTGCACAAAAAGATAAGCAACAGCACAAGTTAAGCCAAAGACCAGGTGGCAATGGGCAGGAGAGGAGCGAGGAAGGCGGCTTACCGTCGATCAAGTCCTCGATGCGGCCGAAGCCTTCATCTAGTGCTCGCCAGGTCTCAGCCCAGCTCGCCGCCTCGGTCTCAAACTCTGCCTTCAGGGCGGCCTCGCTGTCCTGCGTCTTCTACAGGGCCGCCTTGTGGCTCTGCTCTTGGTCGGCCAGCTTCTTGGCCAGGCGATCACGCTCCTAGACCAAGGCAGCGTACTCGGCATCCTTGGTATGAAGGACGGCTTTCGCTTCGCCGAGCTCCTTCCTCATGTCGGCGTTGGCCCTGAAGACAAAGAAAAAGAAAAATCAATAAGGAAAGAGTCGTCAAGAAAGATCCGACCCGACTGCTCAGTAGTTGGCCCGAATCTCGGGGACTACACCCAGTGGGTGCGCTGACGCGCCCCCACAGGAGACAGACAAGATCGAGTACTTACTTCGGCTGTCGGCCAGGTCGTCGGTCCTCTGGCTCAACTCCCGAGCCTAGGAGTTGAAGGCGGCAGCACAGAGGTTGTGATATTCCTAGAAGTTCAGACAAGAGGCAAAAATAAGGTAGCCGTCAAGAAAGATCCGACCCGACTGCGCAGCAGTCGGCCCGAATCTCGGGGACTACACCCAGTGGGTGCGCTGACGCGCCCCCACGGAAGAAATCAAGAGAGCAAAGCAGCCAAGAATGAAGGACTTACCCGGATGGTGGCTCGCGTCGACAGGAACTCCTGGGTGAACTGTTGCAGCAGGGTGGCCTGAGCTTGCAGCCGGCTCCGGACCCCTTGAGCCGCCACATTCAGCTCGCCAGTCCCCCCGCTGGGAATCCACTCGGACGTGGCAGTGCTGGGCGCCTCCAGATCTTCCGCCGACTGGCCTGCACCCGCGACTCGGTGTGACTCCGGCGGAGCGGCGCCTCCCCCTGCGCGCCGGCCCGTCACCGGCTGCACCTCGAAGCCGGCTCTGTCCTTCGGCTCGCCCCCGGCCGGCCCCTCTGGCGCCGCTGACGATTGGCCGCCTTCGCCCACTCCAGTTGGCGCTGCTGGCGGCGTTCTCCTCGCAAAGGCCACGGGGTCCTCCCCCCTCTCCATCAGCGGCGGGCCTTGGACGATCTCCTCCGCCAAGGGCAATGGGGTGTCGGGGGCCACGGCTCGGAGGGGAATGGCGAGCAGCGGAGGCTGGTTGCGTGAACCCTCCGCCTCCGTCTCTGCGGTCGCCGCCTCCGCCTGGGCCTTGGCTGCCGCGTCGGCCTGCTCCCTCGCCGCCTGGGCGGCCGCTTTCTCCGCCGCCTCGCGCTCCTCCCGCGCTTCACGGGCGTTCCGCTCTGTGGCCTCCCTGAGGTTGGCGCGGGGGTCCACGCGGCGGGAGCTTGAAGAACCTCCAGTCGGCCCAACTACGGAGCCGCCCGGACCATGCTCAAGGGAAAGCGGCGCCCTGTCCAGCAAGCGGAAGAAGTTAAGAAGAATGCTCGAACAAGAAGAGAATGATGAAGAGCATGCGACAAGGCAATTGGCGACTTACGCTGAGACCGCCTGAGGCTGCTTCACCGCCTTGCCGAAGCGGGCCGCTTTCGCCGCCGCCTCGTCTCGCTTGGTCGCCGCGGTGGAGGCTTTGGACTTTTTCGGCTGACTGCCGAAGAGGCCTGAAGCGGCCCGACGCTTCTGTGCGCCACCGCCGGCAGCCGGCGCGACGGACGAGCCCGCGCCCTGATGGTCGGCTGCCGGCTTGCGACGTGGGGCGACTTCGGCTTCAGCATCATCCGGCCAGTCCTCGAAGCTCGCGGTGAGCCTTGAGCCCCCGAGCTCGGCGTCGTCCCCCACGACAGCGTCTTCCATGGCGGCCTCCCCCAAGTCCGGATCGTCGACGTCGTCCGCCGTGCGGTCGGGGGCATACTGGCGTTCTATCCCCGCTGTTCTGGTCGTCGGCGGGAGAAGGGGGTTCTGCTAAGAAGGACCGACTGATTAGAAGCCGGCCATCATGAAGCCAGCTACCAATGAAAAGAAGAAAGAAAGGAAAGCTTACCATGGGCGGAGGGTTGGCGCGAGAATACGGCGCCTTGCCGTATCGCCAGTCCTCGGCGAGCTTGCAATTGGAGATATAGTTTACCATATACGATACCTCCGCGTGAGGCATCTCCCTGGTGCTCAGCCGGCTTGGGTCGAAGCGGCCACTCATCTGGCACATCATGTGGGGCCGGCTTTGGAGAGGGGATATCCGGCGCTCCACGAAGGTGGCCACCAAGTCGGCCCCGCTCAGGCCTTCCGACTGGATCATCACCCGAAGCCGGGAGACGGCGGCGTTCCCGGCCTGAGACAGTGACCGGGACCGGAAACTCCATGAAGGCTGCTACCCAGCCGGCGCGCCGGCTACGTAAGCCGGCAGGTTGACGTGGTCTCCTTGCTCGGCGACGTTCTTCACGTAGAAGTATGATTTCTGCCAAATCTTCACCGACTGGATCAGGGGGATGGGCGGGAATGGGTTGTTCTCGCCCGCCCTCCTCATGGCGATGAAGGCCCCGCAGGGGGCGGGCACGCCTGCGATGACGGTGCCGAGTTTGCTCTGGAAGAACTCCCCCAAGAGCTCCAGCGTGGGGAGGAGCCTCAAGAAACCTTCGCAGAGGGAGACGAAGGCCGACAGTAGCATTACCGCATTGGGCGTGAGGTGATGCGGCTGAAGGTTGTAGAACTCGAGGAAGGAGCGCAGAAATCCGCTCGCCGGAAGGCCGAAGCCGCGCAGGAAGTGCGAGTGGAAGACGACCCGCTCGCCCTCCTCCGGCGCCGGCGAAATCTCCGTCTTTGGTGCCAGGCGGACCCGCACAAGGTTGGCGTCGGGCAGGCGCCGAGTCTGGCGGAGGAACTCAACGTGGTCCTCATGGACGTTGGAGCCGTCCCACGAGCTTGGCAGCGCCATGGGAGCGAGATGATGTGGAGGCGCGGCGGCACTGAGATGGGAGGCTGCAGCGGCAACGAGAGGAAGAAACGAAGACGATAAGGGGCGAAGCGAGAGGGAGCGTGCGAACCTCTGCCGCCCCCTCCTCCCCCTACTTATAGGCTCGCGTGGCAAAGTCGAGGAGGCGCGGCGTGGGGAAACGTGGGGATCGATCGTGCCCGCTCCCCCACGTCCCGCGCTTATTGTGCCTTAACGGCGAAATAAAACCGCCGCGGGAAGGCGAGCGGTCCATGTGGGCCACGGAAGATCCACGCTCGTACCAAGGCCTGCGAGTGGCAGGCCCGGGCCTGCGGCGGTGTCCCGTCGCACGCCTGCGCTGGCAGGATCTCGCCGCCACATGGCCGCGGGAGGGCCCGCGGTCAGCGCGCAGGTCGCCCCCTTTCCCGCCTGCAAGGCGCGGAGCTCTTTGAAGTCGGCATACACCCGCAAAGCCGGCTCTTCAGGATGGGATGTTGACCAAGCTTCTCGTCCCTTTGTCCGCCTCGGAGTTCGATCAGCTTTGGGGACTACTATCGGAGTAAATAGCCATGGGTAGCCTAGCCGGCTTCCCCTGGCCCTTCTGAAAAAATTACGAGCCCGTCCGGCTCTCAAGAATCCAAGACATGGAGCCGCCTTCCCCTTGCTGGCTGCCATCCAGGCCGGCTTTCAGAAGGCGGCCCGACTTTAGCCCTCATGAAGAACGCCACGGGAGGGCCGACTCCGGGAAGCCGGCCATGAGAAGGCCAACTCCAAGAAGCCGGCTCCCATAAAGCGGTCGAGATCGTACCCTCAAAGTTTGCACCCACCTAACAGCGGTGCGACGGGGCGTGGTTACTGTAAAGCCTGCCACCCCCGAATCCGGAGCACGCCTGGCACAGTGCGCCGTACGGAGTAGCCATGACCCGTCCGACGCGGCACTGTTGCCACGTTGACCCTGATGTCACCCACGACGGGCCGCCAGTGTGGCCCACAGATGGTGGACCCCTTCGGGCAGAGAGACGCCCGAAGGCGGCCACGCCTCCAACCAGACGGCCCAAGACAGAGCCGGCTCCCCGCAACCGGCTTGCCACCTCCCTCGAAGGAGACGCCCCATTAAGGAGACAAGACGCGGTGAGGCTATAGCGATCGCCCGACGGGCGGCGGCACTGTAGCCGCGCCTACCACGACGAAGCCCACGTCACCAAGATGGAGCCACAGTAACTAGCCGCCGACCAGGCCCTGGACAGTGGGGCCTGCCTATCGACCAAGGGGCCGACAACCGGCAGGACCCACCAGTCGGCGGGCGCCAGCAGCCGGCGAGCGCAGTCACAGACGGCTGGGCCCCGCGCCCAGTCGGATTACCGTTGTACCCCCGGGGAGTAGGCCTATATAAACCCCCCGGGGCACCCATGCAAAGGGTTCGACCCCCTACTAATCCTAGACACCACACAAGGAGAAGAAGCAGGCTGGCCGTGCCCTTCTTCCTCCTCCCACCAAACAGCTCAAGGAGCAGTGTGTAGCTACTTGTTCATCTAGTGATCATGCGGAGACCCCGCAGAGCAGCAGTAGGGGTGTTATCTCCACGGAGAGCCCCGAAGCTGGGTAAGATCCGCCGGCGTGCATGTCTTCGCCTTATCCCATTTCAAGGCACCGGCGATGTCTTATGGGCTCCCACAATGATAAGCCACCCGTTGGCATATGTCGCACCTACCACCCGACAGAAATAGACGGTAATTATTGTGGGCGCCATATTAATCGCGGGAGTAATTAACGGACCAACAAATGGGTTTCGTCACATGGATTAAGAAAAAATACAGATTTCTTATGAGAAATAAAGAAGGAAAGAGAGGGAAAGTAAAATAAATGGTAATTAAGGACGTGCGGGAATTGATGGCAGGCGGACCTCATCTTACAAATAAAAATGATGTGCCATTCTTTTCCTACATGATCCTCATTAAATTCACTTCATTTTTTTCTTTCATTGCAACAGACAACATGACATTTTTTCCTTACACTTATAATCCTTACTAAGCTTGCACCAAATTTATAACACATTCAACATTATGTTGCACATACAGTCCTCACTAAATTTATGTCAATTGTTTCTGTAACCCACCAGCATATATACTATTTTTTTTATATAAATGGAGGTATAATATTATTGGTCCTCCCATTTCATATGACCATGGCGTTTCTTCATACTGAGCTAGGCTATTCTATGGATCGTCTATGCTGGGCCACTAGGCCTCTACCCCGTTCTCCCGCGTAACATTTCACCAATAAAAAAACAGTGCCCTCCCAACAGGTCCGTGTGACCCGGCCCAACCATCCCGTTTAGGAGATGAGTCAAAATTAGTTTGACGGTGACTGGAATCAAACGCGCAACCTCCATTGTTTTTGGTGTTGATCATGTTATCCCGCAAAAAAGGTGTTGATCGTTTTCAACTAAAGTTGAATTTGGTGGTTCTTTGTGCCCTTCACGGACTGGTACTAAACTACTACGATGTAAAATCCAGATCACACAAACACAAGGCGCAAGCATTAGATTATGCATATTTGACCGGGATCTCAAACGCGACCGTTCGCTTATCTGTCCATGCGGGGGATGCAATTCTTTATTGGATCCAAGTTTAGGTGGAACGTTCGCTATGTAGTGGACATCGTGACCGACATTGATGACAAAGAAAAGAAGAGGTAACAGGTATTTCATTATGATGATGTTCCATACTGCTCCTATGGAGTCCCTCTTTGGACTGTTGGACGCATATATCCAATGAGACTACTTTTCCGGTTGTTGGCTGGAGCTATCACTATGACTGAAAATTTCTTTTCAGTCAAGTAAATTTATATGCTCACCAGAAACCAATGACATGTCAATACTTATCAGCAGTTTGCAATCTTTATTAGACTATGCCTAAGCCAAATGTTGCTTTAGTTAGGCAATGTAAAAAACATGGTCGTGATTTATGTAGATTGGGCAGTCCATTCAAACTGCATTTTTCAATCTTGAGTGGACGATTATATGTTTTCTTATAGAAATTGACTATATGTTTGATGTATTTACTAATTATTTTTGCCCCATCAGATTAAACTAGGTCTTAATTTGAAGGTATAATTTAGGCTGTTGGTGCTGGTTTTTTTATTGTACTAATTATGCTCCTTAGACAGAGACATGTTGTCTTCCTCATTCCTCAGTCGATATGAGCTGGGCATAGATCGATGACCCGGTTAATCCTAATTTATTGCAACATATGTTTTCTCCACACAGGTCTAAATAATGCAACCTCTTCTTAGGATGTGGAAATATGATTCGGATGGAGGTTGATGGACTAGAGCAATTAAAAGGATGTGATATTTTCTTCTCCCGTTGCAACGCACGGGCATATGTCCTAGTCTTTCCCTAATAATAAAGCACGGATTGACTCCGTGGGTTCACCGTCACAATACACTTCTTCCCGTGATTTTACGCTTTCAGTTTGAATTTAAAACATATTCAAGGTGGTACTAAATTTTGATACTATTCATGTGGCCCGCCACGCACGACTTCCGTCCGGAGGGATGAGACTCGAACGAAGCCTACGTGATGGAAAGCCGCACGCAGCTTGGGCTGTGGCCCAACTAGTCTAGCCAACATAAAGGGCCTGGCAAAAATATTAGATGCTACTTGGAATTGAACTCACGACCTCATCTTCGCCTAGCTATTGTCGGCACCAACTGAGCTGGTTTGCTAACAAGAAAAGTTTGTTTCATGTATTATTAATCCCACCTCGCGTCCTTAAATCCAATCCTACTAATTTATATAGGCCTTTCAATGTCCTGGTTATCAAGGAGCTGTCTGGGAATCAATAAGCAAAGGCTGAGAAAAAGAAGCAACTCATACATGCATGCACGGTGGGCCTGAAGGAGATTAACAGAAACAAGGAAGTGTAAATTCAGTCTCTGGCAGGCTAGCTTGCAGATATGCAGATGGGGGACATGAAAGGAGCGAAGGAAAGGGAACGGAACGAGCGAAGAAAGGCTGGGACAACGGTGACAGGGGTGAAAGAAGAAAAACGGCAGGGCGTGAGGGCGTGAGGGTCGGACCCGAGGTGCTCGAGCGCTGCCTGCCTGCTGCTCGGCTCTAGAGAAAGCTAGAGCAAGAAAGAAGCTCGCAGGTTGTTACAATGTTCATTTTGTTTTTAGAGAATAGGGCTTTGAAACGTGGCATCACTACAATGACGAGGCGTACACGCGGCCGGCCGACCATAACTACAACGAGGCGTATGGGGTCTCTGGCCAGTGGCGGCGGTTTACTCGAGACAATAGAGAAAATAGTTCTTTTCTGTTCAAAGTGGCAGGAGAGAGAAAATATAGAAAAATAAATCTATTGCAGGGAGCTTGAAATTGATGAACAAACGAGATGTGTGCGTGCGGTTCTGGTCTCTCAACATGCGTGTCTTTTTTAAAGAAAGAGCCTATCCGATGTCTACGTGAAATGCTTGTGTTTGGATCAAGTCCAAATTATGCAAAAAAGGAGAATGGAATATAACCTTGCAAACCAAACAACCAATCTTCTCTAAAAAATAACATAGAAAAAAACGGCTTGCATTTGAATATTTTTTTAAAAATCTCTATAAAAAATTCCCATTCAATGCACCACTACTCTTCCATCTGATGGTAGTACGAAGCTGAAGGACGTGTCGTCAAAGTACATGAACGCGGCTTCATAATAAAAAATTAATTGTGGATACCAAAAACCTTACCATCATCGACGAGAGGAGGACGTTGCGAATATTAAAAGTGCCAACATGAATAAATGACTCACTAGGAAAGTGCGATGATTTTTTTCCTTAAAGCATGATATGCATTTGTTTTATACCTCGACATGCGATGGGTATTTGGTGGACACCTCAATTTTCTTTCTCGTTGCAACGCACGGGCATATGTGCTATCATGAATAAACGAAAATCTATATTTAAAAGAGACCGTAAAATTGGCGTTGATCCCTAGTGGCTAATGGTGTACAAATAAAGGGGGACTTGAATTAGGTTGAAGTTGGATTAAATCCGTCATGCAGCGGTGGTGGGCTAGTAAAAGCAAAATTCATAACAACGTAGAGGAGGTGATGCTTATAAATTCATAACACTGCAGTTTCTAGACTTATTTTAGCAATTTTTGATCATTAATGGTACCCAGACCATCGAGGACATGAATGTTTGGGCTACACCTTCCAGGTTGCTATCACAGGATTGTGGCGATTTCATCATGGTTAAATTCTTACTCCAAATAAAGAGTTGTTGACCATTATCCGAAGACATATGGTGTGTATACTGTAAATCGATGAGGCGATGAGGCATTGTAGGAGACGAGGAAGCGGCTCACAGCTTCCACAATCGACATGCCCGACTAGCTCATCGCCACACTCATGAAACACATATACATGGGTGATGGCATGCCAGGGTGTCCACCAAAGCCCATGCCTCTACGAACAAACCTGGCTCGTTGGACCCACTTGCATTAGTCCGCAACGAACGAGATGGAATCCAGCTCTGGTGTTTGTTCTATGGTAAAGCACATGCGTTTCGCGAAAGAAAAAAATCCAATTAATTTCGGTGATAAACATTATCTTTTTTCTCCCGTTGCAACACACGAACATTTTTCACACAAAAGGATAAGAGGATTTGTACTTCTCACGGGTTTTGAGTACTAGTTCAGTTTTTGAATTGGTATTACTGATGGATATACGTACACACAAGAAATCAGGCTGCATGAGGAGACACGAGCTGCAGAGTCTGGATACGTACGCCAACGTGAGGGTCCGGCTCGAAAGCCTCCGCAGCCGTGGCCCTGCTTCGCGGTCGCCGCCAGCCGGCTCGCCTCTTCAACGACCTCCGTCTTGGTGTCCGCCAGTGGCGAGTCTAGTAGGTGGGTTTCATAGGGCTCTAGCCTACTCTTCAATTTTTTTTACTATACTACTACTCTTCTCTGCTTAGCTTATCAGCGAAACAATAGGCAACAGCCCACACGCAGGACTGCCTAACCAAAGCAACGAAGCACGTAATGCACGCATCCAGGCTTCTGGACACGCCACACACACTGCTCACGCTCCAGGTCCAGGGCTCCAGACCTAGCGTTGGTCGACGTTGGGGCGGCCGGCGGCGGACCACGTTGCAGAAAATTTCCAGTAAATACTATTACATGTCTTCAGTAGTATTCTGCGAAAGTTTGAGCATATTTGGACAAGGAGATTGTAGTCTTTACTGAAATTTTCCATAATACTACCGTAACATTGTCCCAAGGCTATTTAGCTAGGCAGATTCAAAATTTGGTTCAAAATATTTTTTTTTCATAAATTCCACAAAAATCCCAGTGAACACTACATGTTTCTAGTAGAAATCTGGGAAAATCTTAGCTTATTTGGAAAAGAGAATTACGAGATGATGTTGTTTTTCTTCAAGCGATTGTTTCGTTTTTTTTCGCCGTTAACTTTGAGCCCATCCTCCAATTTCGTCCTGGATTCACCACTGGTGTCTGCTATGAGTTGCCGTCGCCTGCTGCCTCGCCTCTAGGCTACCACGCCTCGAGTCGCCCCTGCTTGGTTTTGCCTCTGCTGCCTGCAAGCGTTGCTTTTGCCACGCCTTACTGCATCTCTGTTGACCTCCCCTTTCTTGATCATCGTTGTCGCGTGCCGTCGAGCTGCCTAAAATTGCTGCCATGGTTGCACGAAGACCCGGTCCCTGCTGAGTCCACAGCCGCTGCCATAAGCCACTGCAGAGTCGCCGCGCCGACCAAGCTTTGAGTCGCCACCACGAGCCGCCCACAGCTGCTGTCCCATCGAGCCGCCGCAGCGCTTCTCACTACCGCGTTACTCTAGTTTGCACAATTTTTTGAGGGGTCTCCTAGCAAGGTGCTGCACAAGTCGAATGCCAAGTTCCAAAGGCTCAAGACCAGCGATGACACTTGTGCTATTTTAATTAAGAAGGGTCTAAGACTAATCATTGTTGGTGGTACGGCAAGTTGGCTACTCCTCGAACAAAAAAGGTGTCAGTACAAAACAATTCTGAAAAGGCTTCATCCTAACGTCGTCGTCACCGCCGCGTTAAACCGTCGGGGCCATATTGAGCTGGCTCTTTTGTGTTGAGTCGCCGGGAGTCATCGGTCTGCCTGAACCGTCGAGATTATATTGAGCCGCCTCTGACGCGGTGTACAGATCATCGGTCATTCACAAACATCAGGTGATATCTATCTAAATTTATCTTATTAAACACTTATTGTTTTCGGTCAAAGAATAATTATTCTGCTCTGTAACATTTTTACACAAGACAATTGTTTATGCCATTAAACCGCGGAGATGGAGGCGCACCAACATCATTCGGCACGGGGGTCGTCCTTACTCAACGAACTCCCGCACCGGCTTACAATGTCGTGGCCGACTCTCGCGACCGCACCGGCCTACAACGCCGTGGCCGTCTCTCGTGACTGCACCAGCTTACAACGCCACGGATGATTTGCCCGTCGATTATCGCCGCCGGTTCACGCTTCCATGCCGGCTTACACCGAGGAGGTTAACTCGCCTGTCCGCACCTGCTTACAACACCGTGGCCGACTCATCTGTCTGCTCCCGCTGCCGACTCAGCCGTGATTGATTTCAGCTTCGCCATGGTGATCATCAGCTCCGCGGTGATAATTATTGACCTGACGCATCAGGTGAAATTCATCCCGTATATTTTATATTATATATTGCTTTCTTTTAAAAAAAGCAATTACCCTGGCTTGCAAGTTCTCCAGTGCAGGACAAGTTATATCACTGAGATGTTGAATGACTCATACCGGTTTATATCACGGTCAAATATGGAGACTCTCAAGCCAACTACTCGAGTAGTCTTAAGACTCTGGGCTACAATGACATGACTCAAAAACTCTGGGTCATTGGAGGGAATGATAACCCGGTTCCGGAGGACACCGCCATATTGATGAAAATTTAAAGGCCGTCAGAAAATTGTCGGTTCAAAATAAAGATTCCGGTTTAAAATCCGATTCAAGAGACATCTTTCTTCCACAAGCTTTGAAGCTCTCAAATCCAGTTCAAACATCCGGCTCAAGGTAAATTTGTCTCTTACAAAGCTTTTAATCTCTCAAATCCGGTTCAAACATCCGGCTCAAGGACAAGTGTCTCCCACAATGTTTTGAAGCTTTCAAATCCGAATTAAAGTTCTGGTTTAAAAAGAATTAATCTCTCGCAAGATTCGAGTTCTTAGAAAAATTAAAGGTTGCCAAAGAGAACTTGCTGCCATGATGCGCGGTTCAAACATGGGTATCCTGCCTTACGGCTTACCTTATTATGGTCATTTGGGGGCTTCCTGCTCATCGAGCATAGCTGTCGGTACCCTTTTGATCGGCACGGTGCCAACATTTATATGGTCACTTGGGGGCTTCCTGTTCAAATGTAGGTCGTATTCGAACCAAAGAGAACATAGTTGTCGTAACCCTTTTGATCGGCACAAAGCTAAACTCCCTAGGGGGCTTCTTGATCGTATCCGAATCATAGCTTAACCCCTTTTGGGTCCGACTTGGATCATATTCGAATCAGGGTCGTTAAAAACCTCTCAAGGTCATTTGGGGGCTTCCTGTTCAAACATAGGTCGTATTCGAACCAAAGAGAACATAGCTGCCGGTACCCTCTTGATTGGCGCAACGCCAAAGCCACTGGGGGCTACATGATCGTATTCGAATCCTAGCTTAACCCCTTTGAAACAGTTTACTGATCGTATTCGAATCAGAAACCTCAATTTTTATTTGGTTTAAGTTTTTGCAAACAATCTTTTGGGTTTTTTTGATCATGTCTGAAGCATATAAGTGTGTTTTCGTTTAAACCCGGCTTGGCTTTAGACGAACAAGTCGCCAACATATGATAATATTAATACTTGGAAGGTTTAACTTCTAAGTTTTGGGTTATCACCCTTACTGCACAGGTATCATAAGCCGCAGTACGATTCAATATCACAGTTCTGATATTGTGTATACATGATTATGTTTAAACCAGCCCTGGCTATGGACTTTAAGTCGCCGGTATATTTTGAATTACGCCATTGGAATCATGCGTGTATCAAAGATTGGGTTATCACCCTTACTGTGTAGGTCACATAGACTGACAGTGCAAATTCAATATCACAGGATAAGACTTCATTTGGGTGGTTACCCACCCTGGCTTTTGACATTAAGTCGCCAGGGCATATGTTGTTTAAACTTTGTGCAGGATTTGCAGAACTATGACTTATATAAATGCTTAAGTCCAAGCTCATCATTAAAATTGATGCTTCAGAATGATCATCTGTGCTGGATTTTCTCAAAGGCTATAAATAGCCGGGCTATAAAAATTCCGGCTTACAATGGAGGCGTATTAAATCGCCATCGGCCAAGAGCCGCCGAGTATTTAAGACTCCGGATTTACTTGTGAACAGATAAGGTCCTTGCATCTTTAAATAGCCAAACTTGGCTGGATTTTTCATTATGATATTGAATGATTGAGGTTTTCAAACCGGGTTATTCAAATCTTTAATAGCTGACATGGCTGGATTTTTAGTATGGTTATCAGTAACTAATATTATGATGAGGTATTCAAAGTCGCTTTGGCGCAATGGCTATTATTTTATCAATGGATATGATTTATTCTACAATGAAAGGAATAGTCCCGAGTAGCTGCAAGCTTACAACCCGGCACTTGGGGGCTACATTATTCAAAGTTGAGATTATATCAAATATGCAAGTCTCATGTCACTGCAAGTATGCACCATAACACTTGGGGGCTAATGCAAAGTCATTTTTTGCTCACCTTATTGAAGACCCGACTCATCACAGTGTAATGAGCCGGCCCTTGGGGGCTACCAATGGCTCCTGTCAACAATTCAAGATACACAAGTCTTAATCCATTATATTGAAGGTTTATTGCTTAGTTGGTAAAGCACAAAGCTCTTAACCTTGTGGACGTGGGTTCAAGCCCCATGATGGGGGTTACATCATATGATGTTATTTTCAATGAAGTATATATAAAGTCCCACCTCAATATTATCTTACTAAGCCGGTCCTTGGGGGCTACATGTTGCTGTTCAAATCTACATGATCATATTTATAAAGTCCCTGCTCATTATTGCATAATGACCCGACCCTTGGGGGCTACACTGGTTAAAGTTTTTTGAGCATCAGGCAATTACAAAGTCCCAGGTTGCTGCAAGCATGACAACCCGACACTTGGGGGCTACATGTGTGGAATATTCAGTTTATGATTAATGATTGAGATGAAAAAACCGGATTTCTTCAAGGTTGCAACACTTATATTGGATCAAGTCTTAAGCTTTCACTATGTTCTCCTCTTAAGACTTGGGGGCTACAGGTATTATGCATATAAAGGAGGAACGTCTTCAAATTATCAGTTTTGAGCAAATCAGGAAGATCAATTACATGACTCGGTGTCAACAACAATTATGACCCGACATCGTCTGCTTTATAACTCGGCAATTTTGGTAATGATAAACCGGCAAGTTTTACATCTTCAAACCGGCTGAATATCAGATGAGTATTTGAAGACCAAATTTTTTTAAGCCGGCGCCTTGGAAGCCAACTCAAGTGGATTATTCTTCACAATATTTTTCTGTGAGAAACCAACGTCAGCAAATTGAGTATGAAGCTAGCTTACCTTGATTTTCTAGATGAAGGAAATGACAATTGGACTTAAGGATAATCAGGTCCCGGTTCAGGAAAATATTTAATCCGAAACACAACCTATCAAGTTTGTTCTTGTGTTTATTTTACAGGATCAGTTTAACATGGATAAATCCAAATTAAACTGGGGGCTAATGTCGGGGATATACCCCGCGGCATGACCCGGACGGACTTGGCGCTTCATTGTAACCCGCCGGAGGATTGGTGACTCATAGGTCTAGCGGTTCACTGGTGTGACAACTCACGAGCCTGGCGACTTAATGATGGCCCCGACGGCGAGTCAAACGGATCACAAGGGCCCAAGTCCCAGTAGGCTGGCTCATGTTATTGTGGGCCGGCTTAAGACGGAAGGCATGAGGAATATTTCCTTTATGAAGAAGCAAGACCCGGACTTGTATTCACCTTATGAGAAAGGATAGACTAGTCCTAGTCCTACTAGGACTCCACATGTAACCCGCCCCTTCAACATATATAAGGAGGGGCAGGGCTCCCCAAAGAGGGAGAGAAAATAATCTTTGGGGCTAGACACAAAGAGCCGGCCTACCGGCGACTCCCTCATGATCATAATGAGACCTAGCCACAAACATCATGTAGGGTTATTACCGGATGATGTTTCCCGGGGCCCGAAGCTGTCTAAACCCTTGTCTTGTGTCGCGTCTCTCGATTCTGCTCAACCCCTCTCAAGCTACCACATAGATGCACTGGCCTCGCGACTAAGTCCTAACACTAAGGACATCTGCCGTGACAATTCCATGACACTTTCCGTAAACTTAATATCCAAGTTGTTCCTCAAGGATTCCTTGCCAACCTCCAAGTCTCTCCTACTTTGGAAGATCAGATTCGTGAGGCTCAACTTCTTGATGCTATGGTGAAGAAGGCGAAGATTGGGATTGCCAAGAGACAACCCAAGTACAAGTGCTATTGTCTTGATGACAAAGATACTCTATTCCTTGATGATCGCATTGTTGTTCCTAAGGGTGACCTTCGTAAAGTCATTATGAACGAGGCTCACAATTCACTCTTGTCTATTCATCCTGGAAGTACAAAGATGTACCATGACCTCAAGCAGTCGTATTGGTGGACTCGAATGAAGCGCGAGATTGCTCAGTTCGTGAATGAATGTGATGTCTCCAGAAGATGAAAGCAGAACACCAACGACCAGCGGGTCTCCTTCAACCTCTTGCCATTCTAGAATGGAAGTCTGACCATATTGAGATGGACTTCGTGACTGGATTTCCCAACTCCAAGCGTGGCAATGATGCTATCTTCATTGTCATCGACAAGCTCACTAAAGTGGCTCATTTTCTTCCTATCAAAGAATCTATCACAACAGCTCAATTGGCAGAGCTATATACCTCCTAGATTGTCTCTTTGCATGGAATTTCGCAGCTGATATCTTCAGATCATGGAAGCATCTTTACCTCTAAGTTCTGGGACTCCTTTCAGAAGGCAATGGGCACCAACATTCCCTTCAGCACAACCTTTCATCCTCAAACTAGTGGCCAAGTCGAGCGAGTCAATCAAATTCTTGAAGATATGCTCAGGGCATGTGTCATTTCTTTCGGTATGAAGTGCGAAGATTTTCTTCCATATGTCGAGTTCTCCTACAACAACAACTTCCAAGCGAGTTTGGGCAAGGCCCCATTCGAGATTCTCTGTGGCAGGAAGTGTCGTACTCCTCTTAACTAGTTAGAGACTGGTGAACGCCAACTTCTTGGCAATGACTTGATCACAGAGGCTGAAGAAATGTGCAAAGTCATTCGTGAAAATCTCAAAGCCGCGCAATCACGCCAGAAGAGCTACTATGATAGCAAGAATCGTGACTTGGCTTTCGAGATCGGAGACCATGTCTACCTCTGCGTATCTCCAATGAAAGGTACTCGTCGCTTCGGTATCAAAGGGAAGCTTGCCCCTAGATATGTGGGTCCTTTCAAGATCATTGGCAAAAGAGGCAATCTCGCCTATCAACTTGAGCTTCCATCCAACTTTGCAAACGTGCACGACGTGTTTCACCTGTCTCAGCTCTGCAAGTGTTTCAAGACTCCTGACCGCAGCATCAACTTTGAAGAGATTGATCTCCAAGAAGACATGTCTTATCATGAGCATCCCGTGGCTATTCTTGAAGAAACTGAGCGCAAGACTCGCAACAAGTCTATCAAATTCCTGAAAGTGAAGTGGTCACATCATTCCGACCGTGAGGCCACCTGGGAACGCGAGGACCACCTCCGTTCTGAATACCCGGAGTTTTTCTAGTCCTAGATCTCGGGACGAGATCCTTTCATAGTGGTGCAGTGTTGTAACGCCCCATATGTAACTTGCCATATTTGTATTCCAACTCTTGCCATTTTCGGCACTAAGTTATGATATTCCTCATTGTTGGGTTTTTGTCTTTGTTTTGCTTTTGTCCTTGTCATGCATCTCATATCATGTCATCATGTGCATCGCATTTGCATACGTGTTCGTCTCATGCATCCGAGCATTTTCCTCGTTGTCCGTTTTGCATTCCGGCACACCTACGTCCTCCTGCGTCCCCTTTTGCCTATTTTCGTGTGCGGGTGTTAAACGTTCTCAGATTGGACCGAGACTTGCCAAGCAGCCTTGGTATACTACCAGTAGACCGCCTGTCAAGTTTCGTGCCATTTGGACTTCGTTTGATACTCCAACGGTTAACCGAGGAACCGTAAAGGCCTCGTGTGTGTTGCAGCCCAACACCTCTCCAAAGTGGCCCAAAACCCAGCTAAACCCCCTCCATCCTCTCGGTCGTTCGATCACGATCGTGTGGCCGAAAACCGCACTCCATTTGGAGCCTCCTACCTCCTTCTATGTATAAATAAGCCTTCCCCGTCCAAATCTCGGATCAAATCCACCCCTAACCCTAGTCTTCCCCTTCCTCCGCGTGCCGGACACGTCCGCCCGGCGCCGACATGTCCGCCCCACCCCCGTCCAACCGCGCGCCACCACATGGCGAGCCGCGCCCCACATCGCCGTCGGCCCGCCCGAGCCCGGGTCAGGCCCCCCCAGGCCCGCGCGCCGCCCGCCTCATCCGCGCGCCCCGCCGCCGAGTCACCGCCACCTCGCCGCCTCTGCGCCCACTCGCCGTCTTCGCCGGCGCCGGCAACGCGCTGCCAGCCGCCGCCGTGGGTCGCCGCCCCACCCGCGCCTGCTTGGATCCGCAGCTCCGGCCGCGCCTTGGCGTCCGCGCCCGACGCCGCCGCGTCCAAGGACCTCGTCGCCCCTCTCCGCCACCTCAAGATCCGGCCGCCGCATCCATCGACTCTGGCGAGCTTCCCCGGTGAACCTCGGTTCATGTGCCTCAGATCCAGATCCAGAGAGGGTTGACTGTCGTTTTCTGTAAGTCCTCAGTTTTCCATATTTTTTTATCTATGTTCATTGCATCATAACTTTGCATCCGTAGCTCCTTTTTGGGCGTGTAGTATATCAAATTGTTCGTCTGGATGTGCTCTTCATTTCATTCCATTGTACCATGTGTATTTGAGTTCATCTTGATGCCCTAAATGCTGTTGCAAGAGTGCTATGTAATGTTAGGTTCTGATTCTTAACAGATTATGGACATTTGTCATTTTTGCCATGTTTAATGTGTGCCTCCTATGAACTTGATACCTACATGTGTTTTGGGCTATGCCATGCCATCTTTATAGGGGTGTATGCCATGTATTTTTGTGATCAATGTGGTGACTAGCACAAACATGCAAAGTAGCTCTCGTGATGTTGCTGATTTCAGGGACTTAGAATTCTTCTAAGTCATTTCCCTGATGATATTTGTATGCCATGTTGCTACAGAGTGATCCATGCCTCTTTTGAGCATGTTCAGTAAGGATGATTTTGAGATATTGTTATGTTCTATCCATGAATGTATTTGTTTGCATTTATGGAGTAACCTAGAATTACTCAATCTTGCTCTACTTTTGCTATAAAATGTTCCTGGCAGATTGTTTACGTGTTAAGCAATTTTGCCGAGGTTGTTGTAGTTGAACCATGCATGCTCTTAGTTGGTTCTTGCCATGGTTAGCTACTTGATCATGTATTCTTTCTGGGTATATGCTTAGTTTGTCATGCAATGCCTTGTGGTGAGTGCATCGAGCTCGCAAACATGCCTACGCAACTCTGTTTTTGCCATGTCCAGTTTTCTGCTAAGTCTGAATCTGATAGCGAAACTTGCTATGTTTACATGGGTGCCATTGTATCTTCTGATCCCTTTTGGCTTATGGTCAGTAAGGGTCTTTTGTTATATGATTTGAGTAGTTTCATGCCATGCCTTGCTTTGCCATGATATCTTCCTGTAGCATGTTGATATCTTGCTCTAAACATTGCTTCCTGATGTTAATTCCTGACATGTTATTTTCACAAAGTCTGTGAACCTGATATCTTTTGCACTTTTGCCATGCTTGTTTGAACCTGCTATTTTGTGATTTAGCCGTAGCTCAGTGTTCATCTTTTGTCAAGCATCTTGAGTGGATCACTTCCATGTACTTTGTTGCTATGTTATAGTGCAGTAGCTTATTTTTCTTGATGCATTTAGATGGCATCGTGCTGTTAATCGCAGATTTGTGCCATTATTGTTTTGCTTGCCATTTGCAAACCGTGCATCCGATTCCGGTGATCTTTATATCGATTTCGACCGAAATCAACTCACCCTACCAGCGGCACTCTTGGTTTGCCAAGTTGAGTCCTAGTTCAATCTTTTCTTTACGGAGCATGCATATGCATTGCATATCACATCCCGCATATCATGCCATGTTTTGCATCATGTTGCTTGAGCATTGCACCGTGGTTGATTGTGGTTCCCTTTGCATATGTTCTTGCTTTGGGTAGAGCCGGGAGACGAGTACGTGATCGAGGAACCCGTTGAGAACGCTTACGAGGATCAAGCTTACGTCAACTCGGAGAACTTTGCAGGCAAGATGACCATACCCTCGAAATCACTTCTATCTTTGCTTGCTAGCTGCTCGCTCTTTTGCCATGCCTATGCCTCAATACCTACCCCATGCTTTACCATGCCTCCCATATTGCCATGTCAAACCTCTAACCCACCTTGTCCTAGCAAACCGTTGTTTGGCTATGTTAGCGCTTTGCTCAGCCCCTCTTATAGCGTTGCTAGTTGTAGGTGAAGATTTGAGTTTGTTCCTTGTTGGAACATGATATTTGTTGGGATATCACTATTATATCTTGTTTACTTTAATGCATCTATATACTTGGCAAAGGGTGGAAGGCTCGGCCTTATGCCTAGTGTTTTGTTCCACTCTTGCCGCCCTAGTTTTCGTCATACCGGTGTTATGTTCCTTGATTTTCGCGTTCCTTACACGGTTGGGTTATAATGGGAACCCCTTGACAGTTCGCCTTGAATAAAACTCCTCCAGCAAGGCCCAACCTTGGTTTTACCATTTGCCACCTAGTCTTTTTCCCTTGGGTTTCGTGGACTCAAGGGTCATCTTTATTTTAACCCCCCCCCCCCGGGCCAGTGCTCCTCTGAGTGTTGGTCTGAAATGGGCAGCCTGCGGGGCCACCTCGGGGGAACTCGAGGGTTGGTTTTACTCGTAGCTTGACCTATCCGGTGTGCCCTGAGAACGAGATACGTGCGACTCCTATCGGGATTTGTCGGCACATCGGGCGGCTTTGCTGGACTTGTTTTACCATTGTCGAGATGTCTTGTAACCAGGATTCCGAGTCTGACCGGTCCGTCCTGGGAGAAGGAATATCCTTCATTGACTGTGAGAGCTTGTGATGGGCTAAGTTGGGACACCCCTGCAGGGATTTGAACTTTCGAAAGCCGTGCCCGCGGTTATGGGCAGATGGGAATTTGTTAATGTCCGGTTGTAGATAACCTGAAACTTAACCTAATTAAAAATGAATCAACAGCATGTGTAGCCGTGATGGTCTCTTTTCGGTGGAGTTCGAGAAGAGAACACGGTCTCGGGTTATGTTTGAACGTAAGTAGTCTAGGATCACTTCTTGATCATAGATTCTCGAACGTGCCTTGCCTTCTCTTCTTGCTCTCATTTGCGTATGTTAGCCACCATATATGCTAGTGCTTGCTGCAGCTCCACCTCATACCCTTTCCCTACCTATAAGCTTAAATAGTCTTGATTGTGAGGGTGTGAGATTGCTGAGTCCTCGTGACTCACAGTTTACTTCCAAAACCAGATGCAGGTGCCGATGATACCATTCCAGGAGATATGACTGAGCTCAAGTGGGAGTTCGATGAGGACTCAGGATGATACTATGTTTCCTTTCCAGACGATCAGTAGTGGAGCCCAGTTGGGGCGATCGGTGATCTTATGCATTTGCGGTTGTCTTTATTTTGGTTCCGTAGTCGGACCTTGATTGTATCTCGATGATTGTAATGTTATATTTATGTTATTGTGTGAAGTGGCAATTGTAAGCCAACTCTGTACCTCTTTCTTATTTAGTACATGGGATGCGTAAAGATTACCCCTCTTGCGACATTGCCTACAATGCGGTTATGCCTCTAAGTCATGCTCCAACACGTGGGAGATATAGCCGCATTGTGGGTGTTACAGTCCCATACCCCTCATCGTGTTAGGGACGCGAAATCAAGGAACATAACACCGGTATGACGGAAACTAGGGCGGCAAGAGTGGAACAAAACACCAGGCATAATGATGAGCCTTCCACCCTTTACCAAGTATATAGATGCATTAATTAAATGAGATATTGTGATATCCCATGATATCCATGTCCCAACATGGAACAACCTGCAACTGCACCTGCAACTAGCAATGTATAAGAGAGGCTGAGCAAAGCGGTAATATAGCCAAACAACGGTTTGCTAGGAAGGGTAAAAAGGTTAGAGGATATCATGGAAATTTGGGAGGCTTGATAAACAAATGGTAGGTAGCACGACATAGCGATAGCATCGAGAGAACTAGCATAGCATAGTTGGTAGTGAGATCCAAGGTGACGGTCATCTTGCTTGAAATCCTGCTAGGAAGAAGAACGAGTCCATGAATAAGATGAAGCCACGTAGATGAATGAATCCTCACAATCGCAACAAAACAGGAACTGTCGAGAAGGAGCACAACCAGAAAGAAGCAAACAACATGGTAAACACACAACACATAAACATGACATGATGCTCAACCAAGTATGATGCATGACAAGTCTAAATGATACTACTCATGGCAACAGATGATGCATACAAGAACAACACATCAAAGCAAGTTTAAATGAGGCCGGAAACAACAGATAACAATTCCGGTAAGTCCTCATATGCAAATTTCGAAATTGGTCCAGATCTGATTAAAACACAATGTTGAAGTTGTTAAACATCAAGTTAAAGTGCACCAAGATGATCTACACAGTTTTCTAGTCAAGTTACATATAAAGTTTGTTTAATTCGGAGCTACGTCCTAAAAGATATGGGCAAAACAAGTTAAACATGGCATTGATGCAAATGCAAGCCAAACAACATCACGAACACCCCAAAACATGGATGCAACATGGCATGATGAAAATACATGCAAAGCTAAGCAAGTTTCATATATAGCATGTTCAAAACGGAGCAACGGTTCAACACATACACTCAATACAAGATTCAAACACAATCTGCCCAAAATAGCAACTAAGCACTTTGCAATCAAGGAAACAACATGCTACAGGAAACATAAGGACACAAACTTGATATGCACTAAAAATATAGACAACATGCTTCAAATATCATTAAGGTTCAGGTTCATAGGCGTCAAGATTAATCTAAGATGATCAAAGCAAAAAAGAAACTTAATAACACATATTATGACAGTGAAAAACAGGGCATACATGAGCAGAGTAAACATGTTGGCATGTTGGAGGCATGAAACAATGATGATATATTGCAAGATCATGGGAAACAAAAGCATGGCATTAAAGTAAAGGATAAACATGGCAAAACATGATTACTAAGCATCTCCATATGAGCAACAGATCAATGGCAAACAACAAGACAAGATGCAACATGATATAGGCTGATTCTCAGACTTATAAGGAAATCTACGAATGCAAAACATAACATTATGATGCTGACTTTGGAGTCACATAACAGCAAGCAGAACAACTTTAATAAAGATGCAAAAGACATGGACATGTAATAGACATGATATGCTTCAACTTAGACCATGGGCACAAGTTCATATGAAGCATGGAGTAATTACTATGATGCTTGCAAAAAGGAACATGCTATTAATAGGTTGACAGATTTAGCATGATGCCAACTTGAGAGAAAGAAAGAGACAAAATGCATCAGGTTATATGGCAACCAAGGGCATGGAATCACAGTACACATAACAAGGAGAAAATAACATCAATGCATCATAACCATATGGCTTACAGACTAATGGGAACCATCAAGGCAAGTTTGAATGTTGTAACAGTTTCAACAAGTGTAAAACAACAACATCAACATAGCATGTCTGCAAGCTTGGAACAGAGGTCATATGGAGTCCAAAATTATCAAACTTGGCATGTGGACAAATTACTCATAGCATAATTCAAATCATGTAATAGGAGCATCACCAAAATAGGCATAGATTAATCAATAACAAGCTCACAACATGGCATCATGAAGTTAACAGAAGACTGGAACATCATTTAGGCATGTTCATGGCAATGAAAACATATGCTACATGACATATATGAGGCATCAAAAGCCATGGCATGATAGAGCATAACATGGAAATCAAAACATGTCAACTAGGCATCTCCAGATTATGCATGGAATAAATGGTAGCTTCAAGTTAACAAGGCAACATATTGTAACAGTTACAGACTTGGCAAAAATCACTCAGACTCAGAAATCAGCAACATCAAGTAGCACACTTCACAAGCTTGTGCTAGTCACCAAACGACACATAAAATACGTGGATTGCACCACTTTAAAGATGGCATGAATATGCTCCTAAAACATGTTGACATGATGCTCAAAAGATAAACACACGAAATGCAATGAAAAAGACAAATCAACAAGTTATGGAAAGTTTCAACAGTGAACTCATATAGCACTCTTGCAACAGGGATTAACATGGCATAATGCATGCTAACATGCATGAAAATCACACCATCGTGTAGAGCATCACGAGATGAACAATTCCATATATTAAACACTCAAAACGGAGCCACATGCCCCAAGGTATGACATGGCAAACATACATACATAAATGAGGGTTTTCCAGACAGCCAAAAAACACATGAGTGCAGGATAGCTACCAGACACACTGAGTGGAGGATAGGGGCGCTCACCATGGGCTTCGGTCCAGGACGATGGAGAGGTGGGCCGGCACGGAGCAGGCCGAGGTGGGGCCCACGGGGTAGCTGAGCCAGCCCACGCGGGTGACGGGCGGACGAGGCGAGCGGGACAAACCCCTCTGCTTGTCCCGGAGCAGGGCATGGCGGTGGTGGCGGTCCGATTCCAGCGACGGGGCGGCAGGACGGAAGCGGGGACGGCCAGGATCTGGCCGGCCGGTGCCGGATCCGGGCACGTCGGCGGCGGACGGAGACCGGGAATGCGCTGATGAGTGGGGCACGACGGGGAGCGAAGCGGGGGGCGGCGTGTGGGGCACGGGAGGCGGAGCCAGGCGGCGGATGGTGCGGCCGGCTGGCGACGGAGCGCGGCAAGCGGTGGTGCGGCGAGGTAGGCGGTGGCTTGCTGGCGCGGGTGCGCGTGGGCGGCGGCATGATGCGGGCCAGGAGTGCCGACGATGGGCCTCGCGGGCCCGCGGCGGTGGGGAGGAGAGAGGAGGCCAACGGTGCCACGTGGCGGCCCCTGAGTGGGTGCGAGAGGTGGTGGAGGTGAGGTGGCGGCACGCGATTGGTCCGGGAGACGTGGCTGAAGGCGGTGGACATGTCCGGTGGTAGCGCGGACATGTCCGGTGGCGCGGGGAGGAGTGGATCTAGGGTTTCGTCCGTGAATTTGGATGGGGCAGGGTAATATATAGGTAGAGGGAGCTAGAAGAGTCCAAATGAGGTGCGGTTTTCGCCCCACACGATCATGATCCAACGACGGAGAGCATGGAGGGGTTTCAGATGGGCTAGTGGGCTGTTGTTTAGGGGTGCTGGGCTGCAAAGAGAGAGGGGTTTCGCGGTTACATGGTTAAATGTTGGGGCATCAAACGACCTCCAAATGGAACGAAATTTGATAGGCAGTCTACCGGTGATATACCAAGGCCACTCGACAAATCTCGGCTCATTCCAAGAATGTTTTTATCCCGCTCGCGAAACAAGGTCTAAGAGGAACAACGGGTGCATGTGAGAGTGTCGGATGTCGAAACGGACAACGGAGAAAGTGTCCGGGAGCAAGCGACGAACATGAATGCAAATGAGATGCACATGATGACATGGAAAAGTGAAACACGCAAGCGAATGGTATGGCAATGACGACGAATAGCTAGAAGACACGTGGCGCATCGGACTCGGGGCGTTACATAGGGCAATTATCCCGCTAATTGGCCAATTAGTTTGCTAATTGGGTTTTCCTATTGCAAACGGTTATTGAGAAAACACCATGGGTGATGACCTCAGGCAACGCACATAGTTTCTAGGAATAAACCGTGTTGGATCAATGAGCAATCACACACGACATTCTCTTGAAAACTGTTTGCATTACGCCACCTTGCGCAAACGTTTTCCTTGGAGTGACTATGTGGGATGTACTTACGACCGGAAATGATTTCGCCTGTATAATTGTATTTTTTAAGCACTACTATACATATTTCTGTATTTGAGTGCTCGCCGGTCGGACACGACCTCATTTTGTCAAGCGTGTGTGCCAGGAGGGCATATCCCCAACGGTTTCTGGGTCGTGTGGGAAGGACCCCCCTATCGCCCACACTCACTAGGTGATGGTTCCGAACACCGTCACGGAAAGGGGTTAAAAACCGTTTGTATAGCAATGACGTGTACCAGTGTAGTCGACGTTCACATGACACCACTAAGGGAATCACAACATACATACTATCAAAATATCGAACACATATCAAGTTCACATGATTACTTGCAACATGATTTCTCCCGTGACATCAAAAACAAAAGTAGCTACTCACAAATGATAATCATGCTCAAGATTAGAGGGGTATTAAATAGCATATTGGATCTGAATATATAATCTTCCACCAAATAAACCATATAGTAACCAACTACAAGATGTAATCAACACTACTAGTCACCCACAAGCACCAATCTGTAGTTCCGGTAACAAGATTGAACACAAGAGATGAACTAGGGTTTGAGAGGAGATGGTGTTGTTGAAGATGTTGATGGAGATTTCACTCCCCGAGATGGGAGAGTTGTTGGTGATGATGATGACGATGATATCATCCTCCGGGAGGGAAGTTCCCCCGGTGGAATCTCTCTGCCGGAGGGCAAAAGTGCCCCTGCCCAAGTTCCGCCTCAAGACGGCAGCGCTCCGTCTCAAAAGTCCTCTCCTTATTTTTTCTAGGTCAAAATGACTTATATATCAGAAGATGGGCACAGGAGGTAGGCCTGGGTGAGCTGTAACACCCACAATGCGGCTATATCTCCCATGTGTCGGGGCACGACTTAGAGGCATAGCCGCATGGTAGGCTTGTCGCAAGAGGGGTAATCTTCACACATCCCATGTACTGAATAAGAAAGGGATAAAGAGTTGGCTTACAATCGCCACTTCACACAAAACATAAATAATACATACATCATCCAAAGTACAATCAAAGGTTCGACTACGGAACCAAAATAAAGGAAGACAACCCCAAATGCTAGATACCCGATCGTCCCAACTGGGCTCCACTACTGATCATCAGGAAAAGAAACATAGTAACGACCCGAATCCTCGTCGAACTCCCACTTGAGTTCGGTAGCATCACTTGCACTGGTATCCTCGGCACCTGCAACTATTTGGAAGTATTCATGAGTCACGAGGACTCAGCAATCTCACACCCGCGAGATCAAGACTATTTAAGCTTATGGGTAGGAGAAGGTAGTGAGGTGGAGCTGCAGTAAGCACTAAGCATATATGGTGGCTAACATACGCAAATAAGAGCGAGAAGAGAAGCAACGCAATGGTCAAGAAGCTAGAAGTGATCAAGAAGTGATCCTGAAACTACTTACGTTCAAGCATAACACAAGACCGTGTTCTCTTCCCGGACTCCACCGAAAAGAGACCATCATGACAACACACACGGTTTATTCATTTTAATTAAGTTAAGTGTCAAGTTCTCTACAACTGGATATTAACAAATTCCCATCTGCCACATAACCGCGGGCACGGCTCTCGAAAGTTTATACACTGCAGGGGTGTCCCAACTTAGCCCATCACAAGCTCTCACGGTCAATGAAGGATATTCCTTCTCCCGGGAAGACCCGATTAGTCTCGGAATCCCGGTTACAAGACATTTTGACAATGGTAAAACAAGACCAGCAAAGCCACCCAATGTGCCGACAAATCCCGATAGGAGTCGCACGTATCTCGTTCTTAGGGCAACATCGGATGAGACATCCTACGAGTAAAACCAACCCTCAAGTTTCCCCGAGGTGGCCCCGCAGTCTACTCGGTTTAGACCAACACTTAGAGGAGCCCTGGCCCGGGGGGGGGGGGGTTAAAAAAAATAAAGATGACCCTTGAGTCTGCAAAACCCAAGGGAAAAGGCTTAGGCAGGCAAATGTAAAACCAAGGTTGGGCCTTGCTAGAGGAGTTTTATTCAAAGCGAACTGTCAAGGGGTTCCCATAACACTCAACCATGTAAGAAACGCAAAATCAAGGAACATAACACCGGTATGATGGAAACTAGGGCGGCAAGAGTGGAACAAAACACCAGGCATAATGCCGAGCCTTCCACCCTTTACCAAGTATATAGATGCATTAAAGTAAATAAGATATAATAATGATATCCCAACAAAACTATGTTCCAACATGGAACAAACTTCATCTTCACCTGCAACTAGCAACGCTATAACAGTGGCTGAGCAAAAGCGGTAACATAGCCAAACAACAGTTTGCTAGGAAAGGTGGGTTAGAGGCTTGACATGGCAATATGGGAGGCATGATATAGCAAGTGGTAGGTAGCACGACATAGCGATAGAACGAACAACTAGCAAGCAAAGATAGAAGTGATTTCGAGGGTATGGTCATCTTGCCTGCAAAGTTCTCAGAGTTGTCGAAAGCTTGATCCTCGATAACGTACTCAACAGGTTCCTCTTTCACGTACTCGTCTCTCGGCTCTACCCATGGCAAGAACACAAGCAATGGACAACAATCAATCATGGTGCAATGCACAAGCAACATGATGCAATACATGGCATGATATGTAAGATATGATATGCATATGCGTGCTCCGGAAGGAAAAGAATGAACAAGGCATCAACTTGGCAAACCAAGTATGTCGCTGGAAAGAAGAGATGATTTTGGTTGAAATCGATATAAAGATCACCGGAAACGGATGCACGGTTTGCAAATGGCTAGGATCACAAGAATGACGCAAAACTGCGATTAACAGCACGAAGGCACTTAGAATGCATCAAGAAACTAAGCTAATGCACTCCAACATAGCAACAAAGCATACGACAGCGATATACACGAGATGCTTCACAAAACATGAACACTGAGCTACGGCTAAACACACTAGAACAGGTTCAAACAAGCATGGCAAAAATGCAAAAGATATCAGCTTCACAGACTTAGTGAAAATACTAACATGTCAAAAACAACATCAGGAAGCAATGTTTAGAGCAAGCAAATAACATGCTACATGGACATATAATAGCAAACAAAGGCATGGCATGATTCTACTAAAAGCATAGAACAAAAGTCCCTTACTAAACATGAGCCAAAAAGTCACAGAATATATGATGGCACCCATGTGAAAATAGCAAGTTTTATTAACAGTTTCAGACTTGGCAGGAAAACAGAGCATGTCATAAACAGATTCACGATAGCAACTTTGCGAGCTCATGACACTCACCGCAAAGCACTGCATGACAATATAAGCATACCAATAGCAATATGACATGTTCATGAAGCTAACCATGGAAAGAGAAAGTTCATAGGATGCATGGATCACTAGCAACTACCATGGCAATATTGATTAACATGTTAACATTCTGCCAGGAACATTTTATAGCAAAAGTAGAGCAAGAAAAGGACATGCTATGCAACTCCATAATTGCAAATAGGGGCATTAATGGATAGATCATAATCACATGTTCAAAACATCCTTACTGAAGTATCCCAAAATAAGCATGGATCACTATTTAGCATCAAGTTTACATGGCATCAAAATATCAGCAGGAAAAAGACTTGGCAAAATCATAAGTCCCTGAAAACAGCAACATCACAGAGCCTAGTTTGCATGCTTGTACTAGTCACCACATAGATCAAAAAAATACAAGGCTTGCACCCCTTTAAATATGGCATGATATATTTCGAAACACAAGTAGACCTCATACTCATATGATGCACACATCAAATGCAACAAAAATGACAAATCACAGTGAACTGATAAGTACCAGCTGCTAACATTTTATAGCACTCTTGCATCAATGAAAAATGCATCAAAATGGGCAGTAACATGCATGGAAATGCTACTAGCATGAAGAGCTCAATGAGACGAACAATTTGACATATCATATACAAGATTTGGAGCCATGGTCGCCGAGATATGACATGATGAACATGGCATGAAAATTACAAGGATCTCCGGGACTTGGTAAAATTTCACCTTGCGATAAGTCAACGCAGGATGGAGGGATCCGGGTCGTGGGACAACATTTGGTTGACGGGGGTGGTGGATCTTGTACTGATCAGGAGGGACCTCGCCGAAGTTGGCCGGGGAAGTGGCCGGAGAGGACAAAGGTAGCCGGGCGGAGCGCTGCCGGGGTCGGGGCGACGAACTCCGGCCGGATCTGGCGCGGCGGTGGCAGAGGACGGAGGGCGGCGCCGGCGGAGGACAGCGCGGCGGTGATGCGTGGTGGCGAGGCGGCAGCGAGTGCGTAGGCGCGGGGCGGTGGCGGTTGGACCTGCGGGGGCCGGCTGCGGGCCTCGGCGGGCGGGCGGCGGCTGGCAGGACGTCGGTGCACCACGTGGCGGCCCGCGATTGGTCGGGGCGGCGGAGCGGACGCATTCGGTCCGAGCGGACGTGTCTGGCGGTGGAGGAGGGAGATGGCTAAGGTTTGGATCCGAAATTCGGGGGAGGGGCACATATTTATAGGTAGAGGGAGTTTGGAGTGTCCAAATGAGGTGTAGTTTTCGCCCACACGATCGTGATCCGACGATGGAGGACATGTAGATGGTTTAGATGGGTTAATGGGCTGTTTTGGAGGGTTGTTGGGCTGCAACACACAAGAGGCTTATGCGGTTACCCGGTTGACCGTTGGAGCATCAAACAACCTCCAAATGGAACGAAATTTGACAGGCGGTCTACCGGTGATGTACCAAGTCCAGATGGCAAATCTCGGTCCATTCTGAGAACATTTGACACCCGCTCATGAAAAGAGACAAGAGGGGTGCGCCGGTGCATGTGGGAGTGTCGGATTGCGAAACGGACAACAGGGAAAATGCTCGGATGCATGAGACGAACACGAATGCAAATGCGATGCACATGATGATATGATATGAAATGCAAGACAAGAACAAAATGCAAAACGAAGAAAAAACCCAACCACGAAGGGAATCTCAAAACTTAAAGCCGAAAATGGCAAGAGTCGGAGTTACAAATATGGCAAGTTACATCTGGGGTGTTACAACACTCCACCACTACGAGAGGTTCTCGTCCCGAGATCTATGACTGATAGAACTCCGGATATTCGGAACGGAGGTGATCCTCACGCTCCCAGGTGGCTTCTCGGTCGGAATGGTGTGACCACTTCACTTTCAGGAATTTGATTGACTTGTTGTGAGTCTTGCGCTCGGTTTCCTCAAGAATAGCAATGGGATGCTCATGATAAGACAGATCCTTTTGGAGATCAATCTCTTCGAAGTTAATGGTGCACTCAGGAGTCTTGAAGCACTTGCGAAGCTGTGACACGTGAAACACATCGTGCACGTTTGTGAAGTTGGACGGAAGCTCAAGTTGATAGGTGAGGTCGCCTCTTTTGCCAATGATCTTGAAAGGACCCACGTATCTAGGGCAAGATTCCCTTTGATACTGAAGCGATGAGTGCCTTTCATTGGAGAGACACGAAGGTAGACATGGTCTCCGATCTCGAAAGCCAAGTCACGGTGCTTGCTATCATAGTAACTCTTTTGGCGCGATTGCACGGCTTTCAGATTTTCACGGATGACTTTGCACATTTCTTCAACTTCTGTGACTTGGCGTTCACCAGTCTCTGACCAATTGAGAGGAGTACGACACTTTCTGCCATAGAGGGTTTCGAATGGGGCCTTGCCCAAACTCGCTTGGAAGCTGTTATTGTAGGAGAACTCGGCATATGGAAGACAATCTTCCTACTTCATACCGAAGGAAATGACACAAGCCCTGAGCACATCTTCAAGATTTGATTAACTCGCTCGACTTGGCCACTAGTTTGAGGATGGAAAGTTGTGCTGAAGCGAATAATGTTGGTGCCCATGGCCTTCTGGAAGGAGTCCCAGAACTTGGAGGTGAAAATGTTTCAACGACCTGAAGAGATCAACTACAGAATACCATGTAAGGAGACAATCTTGGAGGTGTATAGCTCTGCCAACTGAGCTGCTATGATAGATTCTTTGATTGGGAGGAAATGAGCCACTTTCGTAAGCTTGTCGATGACAACGAAGATAGCATCATTTCCGCACTTGGACTTTTGAAATCTAGTAACGAAGTCCATTTCAATATGGTTAAACTTCCATTCTGGAATAGCAAGAGGTTGGAGGAGACCAGCTGGTCGTTGGTGTTCTGCTTTCACCCTTCAGCAGACATCACATTCATTCACGAATTGAGAAATTTCTCGCTTCATTCGAGTCCACCAATACGACTGCTTGAGGTCATGGTACATCTTCGTACTTCCAGGATGAATGGATAGAAGGGAACTGTGCGCCTCGTTCAAATGACTTTCCTTAGATCACCTTTAGGAACCACAATCCAGTCCTCGAAGAATAGAGTGTCTTTGTCATGAATGCGGTAACACTTGTATTTGGGTTGGCTCTTGGTGTCAGGACCCCGATTCCAAGTCATATCGATCTAGCTGGTAACACCTCATATCACTTTGCGGCCTCACGCACGGTATTCCCACGGGTGTCGCCTTACGATGGCACGGGACCGTTTGCACCTTTTGGCTCATGTATATGATAGTGTCGCTAGCATCCATATGACAGAGAACCTGGGCCGACATGACTAGTCGTGAACCCAAAGTGGCACTAACTTACGGGGACAGGCATACATGAATCAACATCGAGCATGTCGGTCAGCAGCGTGCGAATCCGGGCTGTAGCGCTGGGCTAACAGGACTCCGGTGAACCGGGCTGTAGCAGGCTAGGTAGGACTCCAGATGTCACCGCGTGACATTTCCCCGAAGGGACAGACACAGGAACATAGTGAATCACATGTCGGCCAGTCAAATGCTCCGGAGCAGCAGTGCTGGGCTACCAGGACTCCGGTGAACCGAGCTGTAGCGGACTACTATGGCTCATGGAAGCACAAGACTACATTTCCCCATAAGAGAGGCTACCAAGGATAAACAACTAGGTTGTCGGATCCCACACATACCAAGCATTTCAATCATACACACAATATGCTCGATATGTGTAAATACAACATGGCACCACAACATAACTCTACGACTCAAGTATTTATTCATTAGGCTTCGAGGAGCGAGATATTACAAACATGGGTCTCATGACCCAACATTCAGAGCATACAAGTCAAAATCACATGCGGAAGCTTAACTTATCCGAGTACAGACAACTAAAAATGAAGAAGGCTGAGGAGCCTGACTATCTACCAGACCCTCCCAAGGGTACAAGATCGTAGCTGAGGTAACAAGCTAAACGTCGAAGTCCACATGGAACTACTAGCAAGACTGAAGTCTCTCTATAAAACATAAATTAAGCAAACGTGAGTACAAATGTACCCAACAAGACTTACATCAGAACTAACTACATATGCATCTGTATCAACAAGGGGTAGTGGAGTTTAACTGCAGCAAGCCAGCTTTGACTCGGTGGCTATCCAGAACTACGACTGCAAGTAACTCTTTTGAGGTGGCGCACACGAGTCCACATATTCACCATATCAATACACCACTATGGATCCGCTCCCATCTCCCTACGAGAGCGCCATCCATAGCACTCACGCTTATCTTGCGCATTTTAGAGTATCCACTTTCACTTGTCTATGAACTATGCAAGGGGTCCAAGTTTCTATACCCGAGGAATCCGGCTATTTGAATAGATAATGATAACCCTGCAGGGGTGTACTTCTTCACACACGCTCTCGCCACTTACCGCCCTGTACACGTCATGTACCTCGGAAACCTTCAAGCGGAAGCCGGGTGAGGGTGTCGGCCACGACCTGACTAACCAACAAGTCTCTAGTCTAGGTTTACCGCCTATTCGGGTTCCATCCGCAAGGAGATCCGGCCGGGGTGTCGCTCACGGCCCAAAACGATGTGTACAGGGTTCCCAAGCCCACCTTCCGGGTGCCACTTGGTACACCAGGCCACTGTGCCTAGTCTGTCCCAAGCCCACCTGTACCGGGTGCCACTTGGTAGACTACTAACACTACCTACAAACACAAGAAACTAGTTGCAACTCCTGGACAGAGATCGAGTTGATTAATAAGTCGAGAGAGCTTGGAGCGCCCGGAGCCCAATGTGTGGTAGTAACTGTTCATGGATCACAAACACAGAACTCAGTTCCTGAGGACGGCTGCAATGAGACAACCCACCATGTATTCTTATATAGCCTCTCACCGCTACCTTTACCAAATCGTGTTGACACACTTAGCTCACACACAGTAGGACATGTTCACCACATTCCAATTCATCCCTGATGAATCGGACCTGACTCAACTCTAAGCAGTAGCAGGCATGACAAACAAGCATGAATGAGTAGGCACATCAGGGCTCAAACAACTCCTACTCATGCTAGTGGGTTTCATCTATTTACCGTGGCAATGACAGGTCATGCAGAGCAAAGGGGTTCAGCTACCGCAGCATGTAACAGTTGAATCGTTGTTGTCCTAATGCAGTAAAAGAGAGCAGGAGCGATAGAGTGGGATTGTATCAGAATGAACAAGGGGTTTTTGCTTGCCTGGCACTTCTGAAGATATCATTGGGTCTTCATCAGTGTCAATGATCACAGCATCGGTACAACGTCTATCGAGAGGGGACAACCACCAACAACAGAGAAGGAACACAATCAATGCAATGCACAACATGATGCATGATAATGACATGGCAATATGTTGTTGATTGAGCTAATGCAACTAGAAACGCAATTAAATGAAGTTGGTTTGAACCCAAAGTTCAAATTCAAACTCCACATGTGGTTATTTAAATACCATTCATTTGATTTGTCCTAAACAGTGGTCTTAAGTTGTTCTAACATGCATGAAAATGGTACAGATGGATTCCTTGAATTTTTCTGATAAATTTTCATATATAATTTGTTTCATTTGGAGTTATGGTTGAATTTCTACGATTTTTAGAAGTTTATACTATTTTCTGGAATTTTATGGATTATTATTAATCCAGAAAATGATTTACTGCATCAGCCTGACATCAGTGTGACATCATCAGGTCAACAGTGTCAGCCCAGGTCAAACCTGACGCTGGGACCCACGTGTCATAGGTTTAGTCATAATTAGTGACTTTAGTTAAACCTAACCAAAAACGTTAGAGGAGCTGGGCCCACCGGTCAGTGGCTGTGGGGGTTAATTAGAGCACAATTAGTGGCTAATGGTGGCGCCACGTCGGCTTCGCCGAAGTTCACCGGCGATGACCAAAACCAACGACGGAGACGCCACGAAAATACGCTACGCGCCCGTTGCAGCTACAGAACGCCAGGACTCGAGTGCATCCATTGCAACAGGCGGCAGCAGCTGGGGTGGCTGCAGCTCGCCGGGAATGAGCTCGTGGCGGCGGCCGAAGTACGAGCTCAATGGCTAAGATGCTACGGTGGATGCGAGGTCGAACGGACGACAGTTCTGGGCTCCTGGGAGTATGCTGAGGACGATAGCGTCCTCGGATGCGACGTGCGTGGGCTCTCGCCATAGCAGCGACATGGATGGCGGCGAGCAAGCTTTTGGTCATGGCGGGGCTACGGCTTAGAGGGCGAGCGTGACCAGGGGAGAAGGGGAGACGACGCGGGTGCTCACAGCGCGTCCGATGGCGTCGTCGGCGAGGTCGGGCACGGTCGGGTTGCTACGAATCGAGGACGATGACTGTCGGTGCAGAGGACGAAGACAACGGCGATGGCGGCGCTGCGGGGCGCTCCGGCGTCATTTGGCTCGGCGGAGACGAAGAAGAGGTCGGGGCGGAGCTCTTGGGGATGGCAGAGGGGCAAGTGGGGTGGTTGTGGCCGCGGTAAACGGCGTCGGCGGCGACGAGCTCACTCGGTTGCGCTCAGGAGGGGGAGCAGAGGAAGGGGAAGAGCTCGAGGGGGAGTGTGAGAGACCTAGGGGGTCGCATGGCATCGACAGAGGCGAGGGGGAAGCAGGAGGTGGCAAGCAGGAGCTGGCGCAACTCGGCTGTGCGCTCTCCACGCAGCTGCCTCGCCTTCTAGCAGAAGGTTGAAGAAGGCGCTGTGCTGGCTGGGCTGCACAGTGTTGGGCCGGCTGGGCGCCAGGTAAGTTGACCCAGGTAAGTCTTCTGCCTTTCCATTTGTTTCTGTTTTCTACTTTTGCAATTTGTTTTTGATTTAGCAAAAACACCAAATCATTTCTACAAATCCTGAAATTAATTATGGGCAATAACTGAACTTTCTCAGAGGCCCTTAGCTATTTCCAGAATTGCTGGAGCATTTAATAATATTTATAGCAATTAAATGCCCCAATTCAAATACTTTATGAATTAGTTCAAATATCCAGAATGATCTAAAAATATTTGCATCATTTTTGGCAGAGGTTTTCACCTTTAACAAAAATAATGAACATTTTCAAAGGCATTTTGGATTCATTGAAGATTATTTTAGGTTGAACCTATTTGACTTGATCTGGTGCTAGGGTTTCAACAATCCCCATTTCAAATTCAAAAGAATTTAAACATGATGCAACACATGACTAACTAGCTTAGAGCATACCAGAACTAGGGATGTGACAACTCACCCCCACTAGACAAGAATCTCATCCCGAGATTCAAGCACAGGGTAAGATGACAGAGGGGACACAAAACTAACACGATCTTCATGATCCAACTTGCACCTCATAGGAGCATCAATTCCTTGCATCATCTTGGTCTTGACAACTCTACTTTCGAGTTCTTCATCAACATGAGGACAAAGACAACTCCATAGGAATCAATCTTCTTAAAGATCGAGCAACTCACGATCAACTCACAGAATGAGATGTTGAACATCTCTTGAGCCAAGACACGAAACATACATCTAGAGGGATGGAGTGAAACAGAGAACGAAGATTCAAGTTGATAAGCACAATTCCACGCTGAAAAGATGGTGCATGGTTTCAAAGTAGCAAGGAGGTAATTGCCATGATTCCATAACGGGACACCTTAGGGAAAGGTGACTCGTAGAGCATTTCCCTTAAGTGGCAAAAATAATTACTTTTGATACAAAGATCATTGAAACTCTTTATACCAGCCTGAGGTAATCACAATCGATCGTTGGAAGGGTTCGAAAGAATGGCATACTCCAACTAGGATGGATGATGTGGACTACCTTGTTGAAGACAACGCAATGGATGATTTTGCTTGCGCGTGCTTTCAAGAACTTGAGCATTTCCATATTCATCAAGGTTCTACCAACATCTGAGTCGAGGATCCTGGCAACACATCTTACTACCTTGACGAATAGTGATGGACAATGCAGATGCATAGAAAGACAACCCTTTCTCAGATTTCACCTTAGCAAGGCGAAGGGAATGAAATCTGGATGATCGACCGAGAGACATTTAGCACTCCGCTTCTAATGTTCTCCTTGATGTATTGGTTACCACGGTCATGCTTTAAAGCATCAACATAGTCATCAAGTAGTGGTCGGACTTCGGAATACAAAGGATCCATAAGAAAGAACTCCTGGAGTAAATCCTACGAAATCCTTATGGGGAGGTGGCCAACTTCCTTAATCAAGATACTACAATAATAGGTCTTCTGGCTGGGTGTGTTGGCCATGACATTCACTTTACCGGTTACAGAGAGACCAATATTATAGTTCTTGGAGTGTGTTCCAACTATCATATCTGCCTGAGATTCAGATCCGGTTGGTAACAGGATATTCCAGACCCATCGAGTCTAGAAGAAAATGAAAGTTTGCAACACAAATCGACGAGATGGCATTGCGAGATTCTCGGGAAATGGACTATGGTAGTAAGCTCCAAAACATAAGCTGGTTCTACTAACACATGTGAACATGTTGTCCCAGACAAGCATGACCACATGGTAGTCTTATAATAAAAACACTACCGAGTTCAGGTGGGGAACCATCATCAAGGATAACAAAGTCCTTGCATAAGGCATGCTCTTAAGAAGGAACTTCTTTTCCTTGAACAAATCAATCAGTGGCTTCGTGTGCTAGGGAATACATATGGAGTGGAGGTAATTAATCTACCAAACCATATAATACATTCGCACATGCATAACTAACTTGGGATGGTACCAGAGGAAACAAAACAATCTTTCTCGAACTTATGGCGGCAACTTGCTCCAAATGCACATGAATTTGAGGAAGTCACTTCTTCCATCCAAGCATAAGCTTCATGAACGGAACACGAAGGCATTGCTTACAAAGTTTCCAATACTAGGTTGATGTTCAACATGAATCATGGGGGAGACAAAATGCTGCTGATGGGCTCAACAACAACTCATCGAAATTTCCATATCATTGGACTTCCATCATCATGTGAACATGGTGATAGCATTGGTCAGACCAAAAGATGTAATGGTGTATGCTCGAGGGATCAATCACGAGTAAGACAACATTATGAACATCGTTGGTTCTGATTTGACTTGACGATAGCCCATACTCAAGTCAAAATTTTGACAAGGCAATAGATCCAACAACTGATCACGAGGACCAATCGATGGATATATCATCTTTCTTCAACACACATGCACACACATGCAAGATATCCCCTTTGAAGTGAAATAAGTGGATTAAGCTTTTATCTTCCAACTCTCCAAGTTGTTTTAGCTTAACCAATTAGTTCAGAGGTATCTAACACGGATTCTTGGAGAAAGAGTGGTTTATTGGAAAACCAACTTGATCACGAACTCAACATATCGGTCAGGGGACGACCTGGTGATACCTCCGTGAAGATATCTGAAAAATCACGAACCACCGATATGTCTCTAAGCTCGAGAACAATCTTGCTTTTCAAGGCAAGACGACATGATCAGAAGAGCAAGGGATTCAATCCTAACTCAAAGATCGAAGAGTGCACCAGAAATAAGGACAAGGTAGCATGATCAATCCTAGAATAGTGATTTGATAACCAACACGCTAAGAATGATATTAATGTCCATTAACTACCAAGCAACACGGTTGCTAGGAGTATTGATTAAACACATCACGGTTCACCTGTCGGCATTCCGGTTACAACCAACACGGAGACCAAGAAATGAATAATGATGGCGAAAGTATCACTATATCAAGAATTCATAAGAGATTGTACAATTCTCACGTCATTCTTGATATGAAAGAGGGTGACACTCCAAGGTAGAACAGAGCAAAAGCTGAATTGGCATTTTGATCTATGGAATACAACTACTTTGACCCAATCCTTGAAGTGGACAAGGTACTGGAGTTTGTTTCTCCTTGTCATTTCGGAATAGAATGGCTTGACGGACCACAAGAGTAAAAGGCACCGATAAACACGAGTGCACACATACTCTTGACCATCAACTGATAGGCTAAGGTCGGAATACAACTAAAGGGGGACAACTCAAGGAATATATAATTTTTTTGAGTTGTGGACACATGGATTAGTATGTCGAACAAGTTCAACATATTTCTTCCGGATAACCCACGCAGAAGAAGAAGGACTGGCAGATTCACAATTTGAATGGAGAACTCATCAAGAGCACTCTTATTGTGATCTTTTGGTTCAACGAACTTCCGCCAAGGATGGTTCATGGTATTAGGAAGAATGATATACCACGGACCTCGAGGACTATCGCAAAGGTTACTAATATCTTAAGGGAACTAGCAAATACTAACAAGATGAGGTAAGTAGGGTGAATCTCAGGTTCAAGAACCCAGGAATAGAATACCTACTACTAAATGGCATCACGGGATGCTTTCAAGAATGATGGCCAGAATCATCACACTGGGAATACAAAGCATTGCTAGATTACTAGGTGACTCTCTAAGACACCTAGGGTCATAATAATAGCTCCAACATATATGTCGAGGCAACAGAGTACCTCAACTCACTGGCTAGTGTGCTTATTCTGACCAAAAGGACATCGGGAACAGAGGAAGGATTTGCAAATGCATCAGATTATTTAGAAACCTGGAATGACTCGGATAGCATAACGGTTGTAAATGCTCGGAAAGATGTGAGACATCCTACAAAATGGTGGCATAACCACTTAACATCACAATATCAAGTTTCCAAGTCCAACTAACATCACACTAGAGTAGTAGAAACTGGACTGAGGCTTAAATCCAACAATCCTAGGCAACTACGGTTTAGTAACACGTCATCCTGAGGGATAGAAGAGAAGCCTAGTTCTTAGCCCTGTAAAAAGATAAGATGACTCAGATCAGAAGGTCATGAGGATAAGGAGTAAAAAGAGCCTTACGTTCCCTTCCACAATCAATTCCCTTACATAACTAAAGCATTTCTAGACTCAACTTCGACCAGTTTGGCTTGGTAATCCTACAGTCAGTCAGGCTCTGATACCAAAGCTGTCAGGACCCCGATTCCAAGTCACATCGATCTAGCCGGTAACACCTCATATCACTTTGCGGCCTCACGCACGGTATTCCCACGGGTGTCGCCTTACCATGGCCCGGGACCGTTTGCGCCTTTTGGCTCACGTATATGATAGTGTCGCTAGCATCCATATGATAGAGAACCTGGGCCGACATGACTAGTCGTGAACCCAAAGTGGCACTAACTTACGGGGACATGCATACATGAATCAACATCGAGCATGTCGGTCATGAGCGTGCGAATCTGGGCTATAGCACTGGGCTAACAGGACTCCGATGAACCGGGCTGTAGCAGGCTAGACAGGACTCCGGATGTCACCGCGTGACATTTCCCAGAAGGGACAGACACAGGAACGAAGTGAATCACATGCCGACCAGTCAAATGCTCAAGAGCAGTAGTGCTGGGCTAGCAAGACTCCGGTGTACCGGGCTGTCGCGGACTACTATGGCTCATGGAAGCACAAGACTACATTTCCCCATAAGAGAGGCTACCAAGGATGAACAACTAGGTTGTCGGATCCCACACATACCAAGCATTTCAATCATACACACAATATGCTCGATATGTGTAAATACAACATGGCACCACAACATAACTCTACGACTCAAGTATTTATTCATTAGGCTCCGAGGAGCGAGATATTACAAACATGGGTCTCATGACCCAACATTCAGAGCATACAAGTCAAAGCACATGCAGAAGCTTAACTTGTGTGAGTACAGACAACTAAAAATGAAGAAGGCTGAGGAGCCTGACTATCTACCAGACCCTCCCAAGGGTACAAGATCGTAGCTGAGGTAACAAGCTAAACGTCAAAGTCCACGTGGAACTACTAGCGAGACTGAAGTCTCTTTGCAAAACATAAATTAAGCAAACATGAGTACTGTTGGGTAAGGTAGCAATAATTCAAAATTTTCCTACGTGTCACCAAGATCAATCCATGGAGTAATCTAGCAACGAGGGAAGGAGAGTGCATCTACATACCCTTGTAGATCGCTAAGCGGAAGCGTTCAAGAGAACGGGGTTGATGGAGTCCTACTCGTCGTGATCCAAATCACCGAAGATCCTAGTACCGAAAGGACGGCACCTCCGCATTCAACACACGTACAGCCCGACGATGTCTCCCACGCCTTGATCCAGCAAGGAGAGAGGGAGAGGTTGAGAAAGACTCCATCCAGCAGCAGCACAACGGTGTTGTGGTGATGGAGGAGCGTGGCAATCCTGCAGGGCTTCGCCAAGCACCACGGGAGAGGAGGAGAAAGAGAGGGAGGGCTGCACCAGCAGGGAGAGATCAAATCATGTGTTATGGGCAGCCCTAGGCCTCACTATATATAGGGGAGAGGGAGGAGGGTGCGCCCCCTCTAGGGTTCCCACCCCTAGGGGGGGCGGCAGCCCTAGATGGGAAAGGGGAGGCGGCCAAGGGGAGGAATCCCTCCTCCCCAAGGCACCTAGGAGGTGCCTTCCCCTCCTAGGACTCTTCCTTTTAGGGTTTCCCCACCCTAGGCGCATGGGCCCTAGGGGGAAGTGGTGCCCCAGCCCACTTTGGGCTGGATCCCTTCCCACTTCAGCCCATGGAGCCCTCCGGGATAGGTGGCCCCACCCGGTGGACCCCCGGGACCCTTCCGGTGGTCCCGGTACAATACCGATGACCCCAAAACTTGTCCCGATGGCCGAAATAGGACTTCCTATATATAAATCTTTACCTCCGGACCATTTCGGAACTCCTCGTGACGTCCGGGATCTCATCCGGGACTTCGAACAACATTCAGTAACCACATACAAACTTCCTTTATAACCCTAGCATCAACGAACCTTAAGAGTGTAGACCCTACGAGTTCGGGAGACATGCAGACATGACCGAGACATTCTCCGGTCAATAACCAACAGCGGGATCTGGATACCCATGTTGGCTCCCACATGTTCCACGATGATCTCATCGGATGAACCACGACGTCAAGGACTTAATCAATCCCGTATACAATTCCCTTTGTCTAGCGGTATTGTACTTGCCCGGGATTCGATCGTCGGTATCCTGATACCTTGTTCAATCTCGTTACCGGCAAGTCTCTTTACTCGTTCCGTAACACATCATCCCGTGATCAACTCCTTGATCGCATTGTGCACATTATGATGATGTCCTACCGAGTGGGCCCAGAGATACCTCTCCGCTTACACGGAGTGACAAATCCCAGTCTCGATTCGCGCTAACCCAACAGACACTTTCGGAGACACCTGTAGTGCACCTTTATAGTCACCCAGTTACGTTGTGACGTTTGGTACACCCAAAGCATTCCTACGGTATCCGGGAGTTGCACAATCTCATGGTCTAAGGAAATGATACTTGACATTAGAAAAGCTTTAGCATACGAACTACACGATCTTTGTGCTAGGCTTAGGATTGGGTCTTGTCCATCACATCATTCTCCTAATGATGTGATCCCGTTATCAATGACATCCAATGTCCATGGTCAGGAAACCGTAACCATCTATTGATCAACGAGCTAGTCAACTAGAGGCTTACTAGGGACATGGTGTTGTCTATGTATCCACACATGTATCTGAGTTTCCTATCAATACAATTATAGCATGGATAATAAACGATTATCATGAACAAGGAAATATAATAATAACTAATTTATTATTGCCTCTAGGGCATATTTCCAACAGTCTCCCACTTGCACTAGAGTCAATAATCTAGTTCACATCGCCATGTGATTAACACTCACAGGTCACATCGCCATGTAACCAACATCCAAAGAGTTTACTAGAGTCAATAATCTAGTTCACATCACTATGTGATTAAAACTCAATGAGTTCTGGGTTTGATCATGTTGCTTGTGAGAGAGGTTTTAGTCAACGGGTCTGAACCTTTCAGATCCGTGTGTGCTTTACAAATCTTTATGTCATCTCCTAGATGCAGCTACCACGCTCTATTTGGAGCTATTCCAAATAACTGTTCTACTATACGAATCCAGTTTACTACTCAGAATAATCTAGATTAGTGTCAAAGCTTGCATCGGCGTAACCCTTTACGATGAACTCTTTTACCACCTCCATAATCGAGAAAATTCCTTAGTCCACTAGTTACTAAGGATAACTTTGACCGCTGTCCTGTGATCCATTCTTGGATCACTCTTGTACCCCTTGACTGACTCATGGCAAGGCACACTTCAGGTGCGGTACACAGCATAGCATACTGTAGAGCCTATGTCTTAAGCATAGGGGACGACCTTCGTCCTTTCTCTCTATTCTGCCGTGGTCGAGCTTTAAGTCTTAACTTCATACCTTACGACTCAGGCAAGAACTCCTTCTTTGACTCATCCATCTTGAACACCTTCAAGATCATGTCAATGTATGTGCTCATTTGAAAGTACCATTAAGCGTTTTGATCTATCCTTATAGATCTTGATGCTCAATGTTCAAGTAGCTTAATCCAGGCTTTCCATTGAAAAACACTTTCCAAATAACCCTATATGCTTTCCAGAAATTCTACGTCATTTCTGATCTATGATATGTCAACAACATATACTCATCAGAAATTCTACAGTGCTCCCACTCACTTCTTTGGAGATACAAGTTTCTCATAAACTTTGTATAAACCCAAAATCTTTGATCATCTCATCAAAGCGTACATTCCAACTCCGAGATGCTTACTCCAGTCCTTAGAAGGATTGCTGGAGCTTTGCATACTTATTAGCATCTTCCAGGATTGACAACACCTTCCGGTTTGTATCACATACAACCTTTCCTCAAAAAACGTCGAGGAAACAATGTTTTGACATCCTATCTGCAAGATTTCATAAATAATGCAGTAATCGTTAATACAATTCTAACAGACTCTTAGCATCGCTACGAGTGAGAAAGTCTCATCGTAGTCAACTCCTTGAACTTGTCGGGAAACTTCTTAATGACAAGTCGAGCTTTCTTAATGGTGACATTTACCATCATTGTCCGTCTTCCTTTTAAATCCATTTGTACTCAACAGCCTCATGACCATCAAGTAGTTGTTCCAAAGTCTACACTTTGTTTTCATACATGGATCCTCTCTCGGATTTTATGGCCTTGAGACATTTATCGGAATCCGGGCCCACCATCGCTTCTCCATGACTCGTAGGTTCATTGTTATCTAGCAACATGACTTCCAAGACAGGATTACGTACCAGTCTGAAGTAGTATGCATCCTTGTCATCCCACGAGGTTTGGTAGTGACTTGATCTGAAGTCTCATGATCACTATCATAAGCTTCCACTTCAATTGGTGTAGGTGCCACAGGAACAAATTTTGTGCCCTGCCACACACTAGTTGAAGAGACGGTTCAATAACCTAATCAAGTCTCCACCATCCTCCCACTCAATTCTTTCGAGAGAAACTTTTCCTCGAGAAAGGACCCGATTCCAGAAACAATCCCTTATTGCTTTTGGATCTGAGACAGGAGGTATACCCAACTGTTTTGGGTGTCCTATGAAGATGCATTTATCCGCTTTGGGTTCGAGCTTATCAGCCTGAAACTTTTTCACATAAGCGTCGCAGCCCCAAACTTCTAAGAAATGACAGCTTAGGTTTCTCTAAACCATAGTTCATATGGTGTCATCTCATCGGAATTACGTGGTGCCCTATTTAAAGTGAATGCGGTTGTCTCTAATGCCTAACCCATAAACTATCGAGGTAATTCGATAAGAGACATCATGGTATGCATCATATCCAATAGGGTGCAGTTATGATGTTCGGACACACCATCGCACTATGGTGTTCCAGGCTGTATTAGTTGTGAAACAATTTCCACAATGTCTTAATTCTGTGCCAAACTCGTAATTCAGATATTCATCTCTATGATCATATCATAGATCTTTTATCCTCTTGTCATGACGATCTTTCAACTTCACCCTGAAATTACTTGAACCTTCCAATAATCCAGACTTGTGATTCATCAAGTAAATATACTCAACATCTACTCAAAACATCTGTGAAGTAAGAACATAACGATATCCACTACACGCCTCAGCACTCATTGGACTGCACACATCAAAATGTATTACTTCCAACAAGTTGCTTTCTAGTTCCATTTTACTGAAACCGAGGCTTTCAGTCATCTTGCCCATGTGGTATGATTTGCATGTCTCAAGTGATTAAAATCAAGTGAGTCCAAACGGTCCATTTGCATGGAGTTTCTTCATGCATATACACCAATAGACATGGTTCGCATGTCTCAAACTTTTCAAAAATGACTGAGCCCAAAGATCCATCAACATGGAGCTTCTTCATGCGTTTTATACCGATATGACTTACATGGTAGTGCCACAAGTAGGTGGTACTATCATTACTATCTTATATCTTTTGGCATGAACATGTGTATCACTACGATCGAGATTCAACAAACCATTCATTTTGGGTGCAAGACCATTGAAGGTATTATTCAAATAAACAGAGTAACCATTATTCTCCTTAAATGAATAACCGTATTGCGATAGACATAATCCAATCACGTCTATGCTCAACGCAAACACCAAATAACAATTATTTAGGTTTAACACCAATTTCGATGGTAGAGGGAGCGTGTGATGCTTGATCATATCAACATTGGAAACACTTCCAACACATATCGCCAGCTCACCTTTAGCTAGTCTCCATTTATTCCGTAGCTTTTATTTCGAGTTACTAACACTTAGCAACCGAACCGGTATCTAATACCCTGGTGCTACTAGGAGTACTAGTAAAGTACACATCAACACAATGTATATCCAATATACTTCTATCGACCTTGCCAGCCTTCTCATCTACCAAGTATCTAGGGTAATTCTGCTCCAGTCGCTGTTCCCCTTATTACAGAAGCACTTAGTCTCGGGTTTGGGTTCAACCTTGGGTTTCTTCACTAGAGCAGCAGCTGAATTGCCGTTTCATGAAGTATCCCTTTGTTCCCTTGCCCTTCTTGAAACTAGTGGTTTCACCAACCATCAACAATTGATGTCCTTCTTGATTTCTACTTTCGCGGTGTCAAACATCGCGAATATCTCAAGGATCATCATATATGTCCCTGATATATCATAGTTCATCATGAAGCTCTAGCAGCTTGGTGGTAATGACTTCGGAGAACCATCACTATTTCATTTGGAAGATCAACTCCCACTTGATTCAAGCGAATGTTGTACTCAGACAATCTGAGCACAAGCTCAACAATTGAGCTTTTCTCCTTAGTTTGCAGGCTAAGAAAATCGTCAGAGGTCTTATACCTCTTGACGTGGGCACGAGCCTGAAATCCCAATTTCAGCCCTCGAAACATCTCATATGTTCCGCAACGTTTCAAAAGCATCTTTGGTGCCTCAATTCTAAACCGTTTAACTGAACTATCACGTAGTTATCAAAATGTGTATGTCAGATGTTCGCAACATCCACAGACAACGTTTGAGGTTCAGCACACTAAGCGGTGCATTAAGGACATAAGCCTTCTATGAAGCAATGAGGACAATCCTCAGTTTACGGACCTAGTCCGCATAATTGCTACTATCAACTTTCAACTAAATTTTCTCTAGGAACATAACTAAACAGTAGAACTGAAGCGTGAGCTACGACATAATTTGCGAAGACCTTTTGACTATGTTCAGGATAATTAAGTTCATCTTATGAACTCCCACTCAGATAGACATCCCTCTAGTCATCTAAGTGATTACATGATCCGAGTCAACTAGGCCGTGTCCGATCATCACGTGAGACGGACTAGTCAATGTCGGTGAACATCTTCATGTTGATCGTATCTTCTATACGACTCATGCTCGACCTTTCGGTCTTCTGTGTTCCAAGGCCATGTCTATACACATGCTAGGCTCGTCAAGTTAACCCTAAGTGTTTTGCATGTGTAAAACTGTCTTACACCCATTGTATGTGAATGTAAGGATCTATCACACCCGATCATCACGTGGTGCTTCGAAACGACGAACTTTAGCAACGGTGCATAGTTAGGGGAGAACACATTCTTGAAATTGTAATGAGGGATCATCTTATTTACTACCGTCGTTCTAAGTAACAAGATGCATAAACATGATAAACATCACATGCAATCAAATAATGGTGACATGATATGGCCAATATCATATAGCTCCTTTGATCTCCATCTTGGGGCTCCATGATCATCTTGTCACCGGCATGACACCATGATCTCCATCATCGTGTCTCCATGAAGTTGTCATGTCAACTATTACTTGTACTACTACAGCTAACGGTTAGCAATAAAGTAAAGTAATTACATGACGTTTATGTTGACACGCATGTCATAAATAAATTAAGACAACTCCTACGGCTCCTGCCGGTTGTCATAATCATCGACATGCAAGTCGTGATTCCTATTACAAGAACATGATCAATCTCATGCATCACATATATCATTCATCACATCCTTTTGGCCATATCACATCACATAGCATACCCTGCAAAAACAAGTTAGACGTCCTCTAATTGTTGTTTGCATGTTTTACGTGGCTGCTATGGGTTTCTAGCAAGAACGTTTCTTACCTACGCAAAACCACAACGTCATATGCCAATTGCTATTTACCCTTCATAAGGACCCTTTTCATCGAATCCGATCCGACTAAAGTAGGAGAGATAGACACCCGCTAGCCACCTTATGCAACTAGTGCATGTCAGTCGGTGGAACCAGTCTCACGTAAGAGTACGTGCAAGGTCGGTCCGGGCCGCTTCATCCCATGATGCCGCCGAATCAAGATAAGACTAGTAACAGCAAGGATATTGAACAAAATCAACGCCCACAACTACTTTGTGTTCTACTCGTGCATAGAAACTACGCATAGACCTAGCTCATGATGCCACTGTTGGGTAACGTAGCAATAATTCAAAATTTTCCTACGTGTCACCAAGATCAATCCATGGAGTAATCTAGCAACGAGGGAAGGAGAGTGCATCTACATACCCTTGTAGATCGCTAAGCGGAAGCGTTCAAGAGAACGGGGTTGATGGAGTCGTACTCGTCATGATCCAAATCACCGAAGATCCTAGTACCGAAAGGACGGCACCTCCGCGTTCAACACACGTACAGCCCGACGATGTCTCCCACGCCTTGATCCAGCAAGGAGAGAGGGAGAGGTTGAGGAAGACTCCATCCAGCAGCAGCACAACGGCGTGGTGGTGATGGAGGAGCGTGGCAATCCTGCAGGGCTTCGCCAAGCACCACGGGAGAGGAGGAGAAAGAGAGGGAGGGCTGCACCAGCAGGGAGAGATCAAATCATGTGTTATGGGCAGCCCTAGGCCTCACTATATATAGGGGAGAGGGAGGAGGGTGCGCCCCCTCTAGGGTTCCCACCCCTAGGGGGCGGCAGCCCTAGATGGGAAAGGGGAGGCGGCCAAGGGGAGGAATCCCTCCTCCCCAAGGCACCTAGGAGGTGCCTTCCCCTCCTAGGACTCTTCCTTTTAGGGTTTCCCCACCCTAGGCGCATGGGCCCTAGGGGGAAGTGGCGCCCAGCCCACTTTGGGCTGGATCCCTACCCACTTCAGCCCATGGGGCCCTCCGGGATAGGTGGCCCCACCCGGTGGACCCCCGGGACCCTTCCGGTGGTCCCGGTACAATACCGATGACCCCGAAACTTGTCCCGATGGCCGAAATAGGACTTCCTATATATAAATCTTTACCTTCGGACCATTCCGGAACTCCTCGTGACGTCCGGGATCTCAACCGGGACTTCGAACAACATTCGGTAACCACATACAAACTTCCTTTATAACCCTAGCGTCATCGAACCTTAAGTGTGTAGACCCTACGGGTTCGGGAGACATGCAGACATGACCGAGACGTTCTCCGATCAATAACCAACAGCGGGATCTGGATACCCATATTGGATCCCACATGTTCCACGATGATCTCATCGGATGAACCACGACATCAAGGACTTAATCAATCCCGTATACAATTCCCTTTGTCTAGCGGTATTGTACTTGCCCGAGATTCGATCGTCGGTATCCCGATACCTTGTTCAATCTCGTTACCGGCAAGTCTCTTTACTCGTTCCGTAACACATCATCCCGTGATCAACTCCTTGATCACATTGTGCACATTATGATGATGTCCTACCGAGTGGGCCCAGAGATACCTCTCGTTACACGGAGTGACAAATCCCAGTCTCGATTCGTGCCAACCCAACAGACACTTTCAGAGATACCTGTAGTGCACCTTTATAGTCACCCAGTTACGTTGTGACGTTTGGCACACCCAAAGCATTCCTACGGTATCCGGGAGTTGCACAATCTCATGGTCTAAGGAAATGATACTTGACATTAGAAAAGCTTTAGCATACGAACTACACGATCTTGTGCTAGGCTTAGGATTGGGTCTTGTCCATCACATCATTCTCCTAATGATGTGATCCCGTTATCAATGACATCCAATGTCCATGGTCAGGAAACCGTAACCATCTATTGATCAACGAGCTAGTCAACTAGAGGCTTACTAGGGACATGGTGTTGTCTATGTATCCACACATGTATCTGAGTTTCCTATCAATACAATTATAGCATGGATAATAAACGATTATCATGAACAAGGAAATATAATAATAACTAATTTATTATTGCCTCTAGGGCATATTTCCAACAAGTACAAATGTACCCAGCAAGACTTACATCAGAACTAACTACATATGCATCTGTATCAACAAGGGGTAGTGGAGTTTAACTGCAGCAAGCCATCTTTGACTCGGTGGCTATCCTGAACTACGACTGCAAGTAACTCTTTTGACGTGGCGCACACGAGTCCACATATTCACCATATCAATACACCACTATGGATTCGCTCCCGTATCCCTACGAGAACGCCATCCATAGCACTCACGCTTATCTTGCGCATTTTAGAGTATCCACTTTCACTTGTCTATGAACTATGCAAGGCGTCCAAGTTTCCATATCCAAGGAATCTGGCTATTCGAATAGATAATGATAACCCTGCAGGGGTGTACTTCTTCACACATGCTCTCGCCACTTACCGCCTTATACACATCATGTACCTCGGCAACCTTCAATCGAAAGCCGGACGAGGGTGTCGGCCACGACCTGACTAACCAACAAGTCTCTAGTCCAGGTTTATCGCCTATTCGGGTTCCATCCGAAAGGAGATCCGGCCGGGGTGTCACTCACGGCCCCAAACAATGTGTACAGGGTTCCCAAGCCCAGCATCCGGGTGCCACTTGGTACACCGGGCCACTGTGCCTAGTCTATCCCAAGCCCACCTGTACCGGGTGCCACTTGGTAGACTACTAACACTACCTACAAACACCAGAAACTAGTTGCAACTCCTGGACAGAGATCGAGTTGATTAATAAGTCGAGAGAGCTTGGAGCGCGTGGAGCCCAATGTGTGGTAGTAACTGTTCATGGATCACAAACACAGAACTCAGTCCCTGAGGACGGCTGCAATGAGACAACCCACCATGTACTCCTACATGGCCTCTCACTGCTACCTTTACCAAATCGTGTTCACACACTTAGCTCTCACACAATAGGACATGTTCACCACATTCCAATTCATCCCCGATGAATCGGACCTGACTCAACTCTAAGCAGTAGCAGGCATGAAAAACAAGCATGAATGAGTAGGCACATCAGGGCTCAAACAAATCCTACTCATGCTAGTGGGTTTCATCTATTTACTGTGGCAATGACAGGTCATGCAGAGGAAAGGGGTTCAGCTACCGCAACATGTAACAGTTGAATCGTTGTTGTCCTAATGCAGTAAAAGAGAGCAGGAGCGAGAGAGTGGGATTGTATCGGAATGAACAAGGGGTTTTTGCTTGCTTGGAACTTCTGAAGATATCATTGGGTCTTCATCAGTGTCAACGATCACAGCGTCGGTACAACGTCTATCGAGAGGGGACAACCACCGGCAACATAGAAGGAACACAATCAATGCAATGCACAACATGATGCATGATAATGACATGGCAATATGTTGTTGATTGAGCTAATGCAACTACCAACACAATTAACTGAAGTTGGTTTGAACCCAAAGTTCAAATTCAAACTCCACATGTGGTTATTTAAATACCATTCATTTGATTTGTCCTAAATAGTGGCCTTAAGTTGTTCTAACATGCATGAAAATGCTACAAATGGATTCCTTGAATTGTTCTAATAAATTTTCATATATAATTTGTTTCATTTGGAGTTATGGTTGAATTTCTATGATTTTTAGAAGTTTATACTATTTTCTGGAATTTTCTGGATTATTATTAATCCAGAAAATGATTTACTGCGTCAGCCTGACGTTAGTGTGACGTCATCAGGTCAACAACGTCAGCCCAGGTCAAACCTGACGCTGGGACCCACGTGTCATAGGTTCAGTCATAATTAGTGACTTTAGTTAAACCTAACCAAGGAGTTGGGCCCACCGGTCAGTGGCTGTGGGGGTTAATTAGAGCGCAATTAGTGGCTAATGGTGGCGCCACGTCGGCTTTGCCAGAGTTCACCGGCGGTGACCAAAACCGACGATGGAGACGCCGCGGAAATACGCTACGTGGAATGGTTTTGAGCGCCGGTTGCAGCTACGGAACGCCAGGACTCAAGCGCATCCATTGTAACAGGCGGCAGCAGCTGGGGTGGACGGAGCTCGCCGGGAATGAGCTCGCGGCGGCGGCCGGAGTATGGTCTCGACGGCTAAGACGCTATGGTGCATGCGAGGTCAAACGGATGACAGTTCTGGGCTCCTGGGAGCGTGCTGACGATGATAGCATCCTCGGCTGCGACGTGTGTGGGCTCTCGCCACGGTAGCAACATGGATGGCGGCGAGCAAGCTTTCGGTCATGGCGGGGCTACGGCCTAGAGGGCGAGCGCGACCAGGGGAGAAGGGGGAGACGACGCGGGTGCTCACAGCGCGTCCGATGGCGTCGTCGGCGAGGTTGGGCGCGGTCAGGTTGCTGCGTATCCAGGACGACGACTGTCGGTGCAGAGGACGAAGAAAATGGTGATGGCGGCGCTGCGGGGCGCTCCGGCGTCATTTGGCTCGACGGTGACGAAGAAGAGGTCGGGGCGGAGCTCTTGGGGACGGCAGAGGGGCAAGGGGGGGGGGTGCCTGTGGCCGCGGTAAACGGCGTCGGTGGCGACAAGCTCGTTCGGTTTCGCTCGGGAGGGGGTGCATAGGAAGGGGAAGAGCTCGAGGGGGAGTGTGAGAGACCCAGGGGGTCGCGTGGCGTCGGCAGAGGCAGGGGGGAAGCAGGAGACGTCAAGCAGGAGCTGGCGCAGCTCGGCTATGCGCTCTCCACGCAGCTGCCTCGCCTTCTGGTAGAAGGTTGAAGAAGGCGCTGCGTTGGCTGGGCTGCATAGTGTTGGGCCGGCTAGGCGCCAGGTAAGTTGACCCAGGTAAGTCTTCTGCCTTTCCATTTGTTTCTGTTTTCTACTTTTACAGTTTGTTTTTGATTTAGCAAAAACACCAAATCATTTCTATAAATCCTGAAATTAATTATGGGCAATAACTAAACTTTCTCAGAGGCCCTTAGCTATTTCCAGAATTGCTGGAGCATTTAATAATATTTATAGCAATTAAATGCCCCAATTCAAATACTTTATGAATTAGTTCAAATATCCAGAATGGCCTAAAAATATTTGCATCATTTTTGGCAGAGGTTTTCACCGTTAACAAAAATAATGAACATTTTCAAAGGCATTTTGGATTCATTGAAGATTATTTTAGGTTGAACCTATTTGACTTGATCTGGTGCTAGGGTTTCAACAATCCCCATTTCAAATTCAAAAGAATTTAAACATGATGCAACACATGACTAGCTAGCTCAGAGCATACCAGAACTAGGGATGTGACACTTGGCAATCCCATGTTTCACTTTCTTCACCATGGTATCAAGGAGTTGTGATTCACGAATTTGATCTTCCAAAATAGGAGAGACTAGGAGGTTGGTGCTAAAGCCTTTAGGAACAACTTGGAGATTCAGTTTGCGAAAAGCTTCACAAAGGTCCGGTTGGAAGGGCTTGAGAATTAAGTTATTGCAGTACGCCTTCCTGCTCAAAGCGTCTGCAATGACATTGGACTTGCCTGGAGTATATTCAATACTCGTATTGTATTCTTGAATCATTTCGACCCATCAAGTCTGCCTGAGGTTGAGGTTGTGTTGAGTAAAGATGTACTTGAGGCTCTTATGATCTATGAAGATGTCCACTTTCCTTCCCAACAAGAGATGCCTCCACGTTAATAATGCATGGACAACTGCCTCTAACTCAAGATCATGAGTGGGGTATTTCCTTTCGTTGGGCTTAAACTGACGAGAGGTATAGGCCACAACTTTCTTCTCTTGCATTAACACAACGCCTAGACCTTGCAAGCAAGCATCACAGAAAACTTTGAATGGCTTTGATTGGTCAGGAGGAGTCAAGACAGGAGCTGTGACTAACTTCTCTTTGAGGGTGTTGAAAGCAACGTCACACTCAGGTGTCCAGACATACTTGACATGCTTCTGGAGGAGGTTGGAAAGAGGCTTTGCAATCTTAGAGAAATTCTCAATGAATCTTCGACAATAGCTTGCAAGCCCAAGAAAACTGCGGAGCTGCTTGACATTCTGAGGAGGTTCCCAATTCACAATTGCAGACACCTTCTCGGGTGAGGGAGTCCAGGATTAGGGGGTATCCGTACAGCCGGATTATATCCTTTGGCTGGACCGTTGGACTATGAAGATACAAGATTGAAGACTTCGTCCCGTGTCCGGATGGGACTCTCCTTGGCGTGTGGAAGGCAAGCTTGGCAATACGGATATGTAGATCTCCTTCCTTGTAACCGACTCTGTGTAACCCTAGCCCCCTCTGGTGTCTATATAAACCGGAGGGTTTTAGTCCGTAGGACAGCAGACAATCATACCATAGGCTAGCTTCTAGGGTTTGGCCTCTCTGATCTCGTGGTAGATCAACTCTTGTACTACTCATATTATCAAGAATAATCAAGCAGGACGTAAGGTTTTACCTCCATCAAGAGGGCCCGAACCTAGGTAAAACATCGTGCCCCTGCCTCCTGTTACCATCCGCCTTAGACGCACAGTTCGGGACCCCCTACCCGAGATCCGCCGGTTTTGACACCGACATTGGTGCTTTCATTGAGAGTTCCTCTGTGTCGTCATCATTAGGCTTGATGGCTCCTTCGATCATCGATAGCGATGCAGTCCAGGGTGAGACTTTTCTCCCCGGACAGATCTTTGTATTCGGCGGCTTCGCACTGCGGGCCAACTCGCTTGGCCATCTGGAGCAGATCGAGAGTTACGCCCCTGGCCACCAGGTCAGGTTTGGAAGCTTAAATTACACGGCCGACATCCGCGGAGACTTGATCTTCGACGGATTCGAGCCCCTGCCGAGTACGCCGCACGGTCACGATGAGCATGATTTAGCTCTACCGTCGGACAGTGTGCAGGAGATCGCACCGGCAACCGCTCCGACCCTCAATTCGGAGCCGATTGCGCCATCCACGGACGAGGGGATAGACCCCGCCACGGAGGCCGCATTCTCAGCGGCGATCGAGCCGAGTATCGACCTTACCCTTCACGAGAGCCGTGACGCCAAATTGCCGGATTCTTCCCCGGCCACGGACTCCGAACCGCCTGCGCCCGTGCCTATCGAATCCGACTGGGCGCCGATCATGGAGTTCACCTCCGCGGATATCTTTCGGCACTCGCCCTTCGGCGACATGCTGAACTCATTAAGGTCTCTCTCCCTGTCAGGAGAGTCCTGGCCGAACTATGTTCGGCAGGATTGGGATGCGGATGACGAAGAAATTCGCCGCCCACCCACCACCCACTTAGTAGCCACTGTCGACAATTTGACCGACATGCTCGACTTCGACTCCGAAGACATCGACGGTATGGACGACGATGCGGGAGACGAAGAGGAACCACTGCCCACAGGGCACTGGACAGCCACCTCATCATATGATATATACATGGTGGACACACCCAAAGAAGGCAATGGCGACGGGACAGCGGAGGATGACCCCTCCAAGGAGCAACCCAAGCGCCAACGTCAGCGGCGCCGCTCTAAGTCTCGCCAAAGCAAAAGCGGTGACACCGGCACAGGAGATAATAGCACTCCGGACAGTGCCGAAGACGACAACAATCCCCTCCAGCAAGATTTAGAGCAGGAGGATGGAGAAGCCAGCCCTCCCGAGAGAGCGGCAGATGGAGAGGCGGAGGATGATAATTACATGCCTCCCTCCGAAGACGAGGCAAGCCTCGACGATGACGAATTTGTCGTGCCGGAGGATCCCTCCGAGCAAGAGCGCTTCAAGCGCCGGCTTATAGCCATGGCAAATAGCCTTAAGAAAAAGCAGCAGCAGCTTCAAGCTGATCAAGATTTGCTAGCTGACAGATGGACTGAAGTCCTTGCGGCCGAGGAATATGAACTCGAACGCCCCTCCAAGAGTTACCCAAAGCGCAGGTTGCTACCCCGACTGGAGGAGGAAGCATTAAAACCTACATCTCCAGCATATGACGCGGCTGATCGGCCACCTCGTGGCCGCGACAGAGAGGCATTTCAGCCAAAAACTCAGCCTGCACCCCGACGCCACTCAAATAAAAATGACAAGGCACGGGGAAACACGCTAGACCTGCGAGACGTATTGGAGGACAAAGCAAAACACGCAAGATCGATCTACGGATCACGAGGGCGCGCCACTACGCGAGACGATAACCGTCACGCCGGATACAGTAAAAGTAAATCCGGCCGGGCCGAACACAGCGGACAAGACTCATTCGAGCTGCGTCGCGACATAGCCCACTACAGAGGCGCCGCACACCCCATATGCTTCACAGACTAAGTAATGGATCACCAAATCCCAGAGGGTTTCAAACCCGTAAATATCGAATCATACGACGGCACAACAGATCCTGCGGTATGGATCGAAGACTTCCTCCTGCACATCCACATGGCCCGCGGTGACGATCTACACGCCATCAAATACCTCCCACTCAAGCTCAAAGGACCAGCTCGGCATTGGCTCAACAGCCTGCCAGCAGAATCCATTGGCTGTTGGGAAGATCTGGAAGCCGCATTCCTCGACAACTTCCAGGGCACTTATGTGCGACCACCAGATGCCGATGACTTGAGCCACATAATTCAGCAGCCAGAGGAATCGGCCAGGCAATTCTGGACACGGTTCCTGACAAAGAAAAATCAAATCGTCGACTGTCCGGATGCAGAGGCCCTAGCAGCTTTTAAGCACAACATCCGCGACGAGTGGCTCGCCCGGCACCTTGGCCAGGAAAAGCCGAAATCTATGGCAGCCCTCACGACACTCATGACCCGCTTTTGCGCGGGAGAAGACAGCTGGCTGGCTCGCAGCAATAACATATCAAAGAACCACGGTACTTCAGATACCAAGGATAGCAATGGCAGGTCACATCGCAACAAACATAAGCGCCGCGCCAATAGCGACAATACCGAGGATACGGCAGTCAATGCCGGATTCAGAGGCTCTAAACCCGGTCAGCGGAAAAAGCCATTCAAAAGAAGCACTCCGGGCCCGTCCAGTTTGGACCGTATACTCGATCGCTCATGCCAAATACATGGCACCCCCGACAAGCCAGCCAACCACACCAACAGGGAATGTTGGGTGTTCAAGCAGGCCGGCAAGTTAAACGCCGAAAACAAAGATAAGGGGCTACATAGCGATGACGAGGAGGAGCCCCGGCAGCCGAACACCGGAGGACAGAAGAGGTTCCCCCACAAGTGCGGACGGTGAACATGATATACGCAACCCACATCCCCAAGAGGGAGCGGAAGCGTGCGTTAAGGGATGTATATGCGTTGGAGCCAGTCGCCCCAAAGTTCAACCCATGGTCCTCCTGTCCGATCACCTTCGATCGCAGGGACCATCCCACTAGTATCCGTCATGGCGGATTCGCCGCACTGGTCCTAGACCCAATCATCGACGGATTTCACCTCACTCGAGTCCTTATGGACGGCGGCAGCAGCCTGAACCTGCTTTATCAGGACACAGTGCGCAAAATGGGTATAGACCCCTCAAGGATCAAACCCACAAAAACGACCTTCAAAGGCGTCATACCAGGTGTAGAGGCCCATTGCACAGGCTCAGTCACACTGGAAGTGGTCTTCGGATCCCCGGATAACTTCCGAAGCGAGGAGTTAATCTTCGATATAGTCCCGTTCCGCAGCGGCTATCATGCACTGCTCGGGCGAACCGCATTTGCGAGATTCAACGCGGTACCGCACTATGCATATCTCAAGCTCAAGATGCCAGGACCTCGGGGGGTCATCACAGTCAATGGAAACACAGAGCGCTCTCTCCGCACGGAGGAGCACACTGCGGCCCTCGCAGCAGAAGCGCAAAGCAGCCTCTTAAGGCAATCCACCAGTTCGGCGATTAAAGACCCGGACACCTTCAAGCGCGCCCGGAGTAATCGGCAACAAGACCGCCTGGCACGTTCCGAGCTCGCATAGCAATGCGGCCCCCACCCCAGTCCCAGCCAAACGGCGAAATCCGTGCCACGCGTACATAATTACGCATTGAAAATACCATGGGCACAGGTGGGGAGGGGGCACGACTACGGCACGCCCCAAGACGCGGCTCAACCGCACTAGGGGCTTCCCGCTTTGTTATTTTTCTCTCTTTCAAGACTTTAATCTCTGGAAACCCCGTCCGGCAGTACGATTGCCGGACACACGATACAACAACCAAGGAGGCAGAAAGCTACGTCGCACCACGGAACTCCCAGGTGGTCTCTGATAACGAGTGAAATACTTGCTTCAAATACCATTCCTCAGGTTGCCCTTGGAGGGGACATGTCAAATAGTCCTACTTTTTTCTTATCGCACTACTTGTATCATTCTGCTTCGACGCACCTTTTTGAATAAACAATGCATAGCACTAGACTATTACCGCATTCTCTATTCTTCTTTATATATTCACAACATTCAGCACCCGTACACTTTGGTACGGCCAATATGCCAGGGGCTTAAGCGTACCCCATAATACGGCGTGAGAAGTCCGAACACTTTCAACAGTGCGGCACCCCGAACTTATAGCATTATATGCATCAGCTCCGAATCATGTCTTGGGTCAATAGTTGGGTTTGCCCGGCTCCCATGTTTTGGTGCCTTACGTTCCGCTATATCGGCTAAGGTAGCATTGGGATAACTACCGCGATTGTGCCCCGGTTCATCTGGGCAAGCACCTCAGTAGAGAAAGCTAAAACTGACTGTCATGATAAGGCGAGAGCTGGTCGCTGTTCGAGAGGTCTCAAGTCCCTAAAGACTTATGCCGCTTAGAGCGAGGAGTCGGCTTTGTCCGGCTTAAGGCGTGTATAGCGCCCCGAATTCGGCCTTCCGAATACTAGGGGCTTCGCCAAAATTTAAAATTGTAGACTTCTATGGCTAAGTGAGAGTGATAAAGCATTATAGTCCGATTGCCTTGTCCGTTGTGCTGAGCACCTCCCTCGAAGGACCCAACAATGGGAAAAAGAGTGCTCAGATTTATCCCAAACACCCCAGCACTCAGGGCATGGGGGCAGAAGCCGACGACTGGCCATCTCTCAGGTTCAATAAACAGCCGCACAGAAGGTAATATCTTAAATTCAAACAAGCATTGCATAGCGCATATGAACAAGTTTTCATAATACAGGATCACACGAGCAAGTTCATTCAAAAATTACATCCTTCACACACTCGTCCGCCACAAGACGGGCACCCTTCAGGACACCCTCATAATACATTTTAGGGTGGCGATGCTCCTTGCCCTGCGGCGGCTCCTCCTTCACCAGCTTCTCGGCGTCCATCTTGGCCCAGTGCACCTTCGCACAGGCAAAAGCCCGGCGGGCACCTTCGATGCAGACGGACCGCTTGATGACTTCCAGCCGAGGGAAGGTGTCCACAAGCCGCCTCACCAGGCCGAAGTAGCTGTTGGGAAGGGAGTCGCCAGGCCACATCTAGACTATAAGGCCCCTCATGGCCTGTTCGGCCGCCTTGTGCAGCTCGACCGGTTGCTTCAGCTGGTCGCTCATAGGCATCGGGTGTTCGGTCCCAATATACTGAGACCAGAACAACTTCTCCGTCGAGCTTCCCTCCTCGGCCTGGTAATATTTCGCGGCATCCGACACGCTGTGGGGCAAATCTGCGAATGCTCCTGGAGAGCTCCAGACTCGGGTAAGTAACAAGTAATTTACTTTCAGATGCTTGCTTTGCATATTGAATGCCTTACCCGTCGTTATCTTCCTCATCGCCTCAATTTCCTGGAGGGCCTTTTGGGCTTCAGCCTTGGCATGCTTTGTCCTCTCGAGGGCCGCAGCAAGCCGAGCTCCAAAGTCTCGTGTTTCTTCACAAGAGCCTGGAGCTCTTGCTGCACCTCGCCCACTCGTGCCTCTTGTTTCTCCCGCTCGGTGCGCTCCTTGGTCGCTTTGTATTCGGCCTCAGACAACGCTTGCTTCAGGGTCGCCACTTCGGTCGTGGCCCCTGGCACATTCATGATGATCCTGTCATTTGGCAACCATGTTTTCTTTTTTATATAGACAAGGTACTACTTACCTTTGTTCTCCTCGAGCTGCCTCTTGGCAAGGCCGAGCTCTTTCTCGAACCGCTCGAGGTTCTGCTTCAGTGCGGCGACCTCCGCAGTCAGTGCGGCAGAGGTCAGCAGTGAAGCCTGCATATGCATACAGACATACTTATATTAGACTCCTGAAGATATTATTTGATCCTCTATTCGGCTTTTCTTTGTGAACACCAAACAGAGCATCATGGGCTACTATCTATGCGGTAATGTTTTTTCCTATATTTTAAATACTTACCTCAAAGCCTGTTAGAAGGCTGGCATAGGCTTCGGTCAGTCCGCTCTTGGCGGACTGAACCTTCTTGATCACCGCACTCATAATAGTGCGGTGCTCTTCGTCGATGGAAGCACCGCGAAGCACTCCCAGCAGGTCGTCCGGTGCCTCTAGATGGACAAAGGTCACCGGCACGGACGGCTTGCCCCTCTTGGAAGGGGCTGCCTGCCCGAGTCCGGAACCACTCGACGTTCTGGCGCGGTGTTCGGTTGAGGGCCGAACTTGGAGCCCCTGGGAGCCTTGCTCCCTTTGCTCCTGGAGTCCGGAAGGCCACCTTGAGGCACCTCCGGGACTATCTCCCCCCGGCTCGGTGCCCCTTGAGACAATACCTCGGCATTGTCCGTAGGGCAAGGAGAGGAGGCGTTTGGAAGTGTATCACTATTCATGTCCGACGAGTCCAAGGAACCGTCCGACGAGGATACGTTGATACAGGCTTGGGGCGGACTGCATAATCATATTCAACATTAGGAGAAGCAGTGCACCAAAAGTATGCTATGAGTTACTCTGGTATCCGAATACTTACGACTTCGCCAGGGGCTTGACCCTGATCAGCCACTCGTCTTCGCCGTCGGCGGCGGTGGTGGAGCAGTCCGGAAGGAGAGTCCTTCCCTTCTTGGACCCTTTGGCCTCCCCGGTTGGGGCGGCCTTCCTTTTCTCGTCTCCCCCGGCTGGAGAGGGAGAATCTTCATCTTCCTTCTCCTCGTTTTCACGGGAGGAGTGTGTCTCGGAGTTATCGGATGATGTGTCCGATACCACCTGGCGCTGGGAACTCTTTTCGGGTTCCTGTGGCCTTCTTCTTGGTCTTCTCCCGCACCTCATAAGGAGCCGGAGTCCGCATCTCCGCCAGGAGAGCGTCTGCAGGGTCTTCGGGTAGAGGGGCCGGACAGTTAATCTGCTCCGATTTCTCCACCCAGTCCTGTCAAAAGGCATGGGAGCTCAGACCCCGCACATGATTAAGCTATGGGAAATAAATACCCTGCCCAGTGTATAGAGCTTACCGGATTCGCAGGGCGCTTCGCGCTTAACCCATGGTCCTCGGTAAGAGAAGGGGTGACCTCGACGCCTTTGAACATCACCTTCCAGATGTCCTTATGCGTCGTGTCTGGTGGTGGGCCGGGTCGAACTCCCATAAGTTGAAAGCCCGTTGTTGACACAGGAGGATCCGACGGAAGAGCATGACCTGGACTATGTTGACAAGCTTAAGTTTCTTGCTTGTCATGTTCCGGATACACTTCTAGAGTCCGTCCAGCTCCACCGATGAGCCCCAAGATAGGCCCTTCTCCTTCCAGGAAGTGAGCCACATGGGGATTCCGGATCGAAACTTGGGGGCCGCCACCCAGTTTGTGGCGCGCGGCTCGGTGATGTAGAACCACCCCAATTGCCACCCCTTTATGGTCTCCACGAAGGAGCCCTCGAGCCATGTAACGTTGGGCATTTTGCTCACCATGGCTCCGCCGCATTCCGCTTGTTGGCCGCCTACTACCTTCGGCTTGATATTGAAGGTCTCCAGCCATAGGCCGAAGTGGGGCCGATTGCGGAGGAAAGCCTCGCACACGACGATGAACGCCGAGATGTTGAGGATGAAATTCAAGGCCAGATCATGAAAGTCCAGCCCATAATAGAACATAAGGCCGCGGATGAATGGATGGAGGGGAAACCCAGTCTGCGGACAAAGTGGGGGAGGAAAACCACCCTTTCGTGAGGTTCCGGGGTAGGGATGATCTGCCCTGCGGCTGGCAGCCGGCGCGCGATATCCGCGGCTAAGTATCCGGCTCCACGTAGTTTTTTGATGTGTCCCTCCGTGATGGAGGAGGCCATCCACTTGCCTCCCGCTCCGGACATGTTTGGAGAGAGTTGTGGAAAAGGATGTGGACTTGGGTGCTGGAGCTCGAGTGCGCGAGAATGGATGGGCAAGGAGGAAGAAGGCATGGGTAGAAAAAGGTGAGACCTTATCCCTTTATAAAGGAGGACAAAACTATGCGCCCCCACCAGCCTGGTAAAACTTGCTTATCCCCCAAGCGCCGTAATTGATGGCGCGGTTGGGTTACCCACATCCTTATTAATGGGAATCCCGTAATAAGGGGACACGATCTCTGCTTCGACAAGACGTCCCAAGGAAACCGCCTCACGAAACACGCTAAGACAGGTTATGAAAATTGATTCGAATAAAGACCTGGCTGTGGTGTGATGTCACACTACGGGGAACGTCAGCAGATTAGACTTGTGTAGATATCATTCCCTCTACGGTGGTATGGGGAACTTATTTTGCAGAGCCGGACACGATCCTTGTGTTCAAAATCTTCTATGAAGTATTCGGTGGAGGAACCCGCCTTGCAATGCCGAAGACAATCTGCGCGTCAGACTCATCGTCATTGAAGCCTGGTTCAGGGGCTACTGAGAGAGCCCTGGATTAGGGGGTATCCGGATAGCCGGATTATATCCTTTGGCCAGAGTGTTGGACTACGAAGATACAAGATTGAAGACTTCGTCCCGTGTCCGGATGGGACTCTCCTTGGCGTGGAAGGCAAGCTTGGCAATACGGATATGTAGATCTCCTTCCTTGTAACCGACTTTGTGTAACCCTAGCCCCCTCCGGTGTCTATATAAACCGGAGGGTTTTAGTCTGTAGGACAACAGACAATCGTACCATAGGCTAGCTTCTAGGGTTTAGCCTCTCTGATCTCGTGGTAGATCAACTCTTGTACTACTCATATTATCAAGAATAATCAAGCAGGACGTAGGGTTTTACCTCCATCAAGAGGGCCCGAACCTAGGTAAAACATCGTGTCCCCTACCTCCTGTCACCATCCACCTTAGACGCATAGTTCGGGACCCCTACCCGAGATCCGCCGGTTTTGACACTGACATCGGGATTAACGCAATGCCCTTGGCGAATATGATATGACCAAGGTAAAGAACTTTGTCAAGCCAGAACTCACACTTGGAAAACTTTGCATAGAATTGATGCTCTCTGAGTTTGTTAAGCACCAATCTCAAATGCTTAGCATGATCCTCCTTATTCTTGGAAAAACCCAAGATATCATCGAGATACACTAGGATGAAATCATTTGTGTAAGGGTTGAAGATGAAGTTCATCATGCGAGAGAACATTGGAGGAGCATTAATAAGGCCGAAAGACATGACAGTATATTCATAAGAACCATAGCTTGTTCTGAATGATGTCTTGGGGATGTCTTGTTCAGGAATGCGAATCTGATGATAACCCATACGGAGGTCAAGCTTGGAGAATAATTTGGCCCTTTCAGTTGCTCGAAATGCTCATTGATGTTGGGAAGTGGATACTTGTTCTTTATTGTCTTCTTGTTCAATGGACGGTAGTCGACGTAGAGTCGTTCAGTTCCATCATTCTTCTTGACAAAAAGGACACCACAACCCCATGGAGATGAACTCGGTCTGATCAGACCCATATGCTCTTGTTCATCGAGTTGTTTCTTCAACTCCTTCAACTCCTCTGGTCCAAGCTTGTAAGGACCCTTGCCAATAGGTTCCGTGCCAGGCTCAAGATCGATAACGAATTCAACTGTCGGTGAGGAGGCATTCTGGAAGCTCTTCTGGAAAGACATCTTGGTATTCAGAAACGACTAGAATCTGAGAGATGGCATTCAACTCGCCCTTCTCATTGAGAGAAAACAATCGAATGGTTTCATCCTGAGCGGCATAGATGATCACATCCTCAGAAGAGTGTGTCAATTGAATCTGCCTGGCAGCACAATCAAGCTGAGCCTTGTGCTTAAAAAGCCAGTCCATCCCGAGAATTAGATCAATATCCGAGTCACCAAGAACAATTGGAGAAGACAGAAATTTATAGTTGCCCAACTGGACAGAGACATCGGGAGCAACCAAATTAGAAGTCATAAGCTTTCCCGGAGAAACAACTTGCATAAATTTGGACAAAACCTCTGTGTCAACATTGTGCTCCGATGCAAATGGGTATGACATGAAAGAATGCGATGCACCAGTATCAAATAAGACTTTAGCAGGAATGGAGTTAACTGGAAGGTTACCCATGATCACATCTGAAGAATCCTCTACCTGAGCTGTGTTCATCATGTTCACCTTATCATGCTTGGGATTATGCTTGACCACTGCATTACTTGAAGATCTGACAGGAGGAGGAGGCGGAAGGTGCCTTTGGTTGAAGCATTTGTTTGCATAGTGCCCTTTCTGCTGACACTTGTTGCAAGTAACCTCTGAAAGCGAGCGATGATAAGGAGCACTTGACCTTGGAGTTTGAGACTGAGCTTTGTTCTGATAGACTGGGTTGGGTGGGTGGGAAGATCCATTGCCACCTTTCCTCTTTTGCTGGTAGGGCTGACGAAACGGAGGAGGAGACAACCAGAACTTCTGATGCTTAGCTGCCACTTGTGATGAAGAAGAAGGCTGAACAGCTTCCCTGGCTCTCTTCTTTGAAGCCTCACACTTGAGCTGAGCAGCTTCTTGCTTTAGTGCCAAGTTATAGAATTGCGGAACTCCTCACGCTTGCTCTCAGCCACACTTGGTGGATGTGATGAGCTTTGAAGTCTCGATGGAAATCATCCCAGGTAATCACACGACCTCCTCTGGAATCTCTGGATTGTTGATACCACTCAGCAGCTTGGTCCTTGAGTTAAAACGAAGCAAACTTGACAAAGTCCTCAGGTCTGACATTGCTACATTCAAAATTCTTGCAGATGTCCACAAGCCAATCATCGGCATCTGTGGCCTCGACACAATTGCTGAAGGACTTTGGCTGGTTTGCGAGGAACTGGTTGAGGGTAGCAAACTGAGGCTGATTGTTGCCTTGGCCTTGATTTCCTTGGTTGCCTTGCCCTTGGTTGCGCTCTTGTAAGAGTTGCAAAAGCATCTGAGTGTTGGCGTTGGTGGCTGCCATGACAGCTTGCCATGCCTCCGGAGGTGGAGGTGGTGGCAGAGGGTTCGACCGATCCCCATCATTGCGGTCCGGGTTCTGACGCGTTGGAGGAGCCATCCTGAAGAGGGTGACATCCGTTAGAGTCTTGAAGGACAAATATTCAAGCTAAATCAATGGATCGAAATTGCAACATAAAGTCTTCACAATAAACATTCGAACAAGGATGAACGAATGAATTCCAAAGTAAATCATCACATGTCCATTAAGTTGAGAAGCCACTTAGATAAAGGTAGATGAATAAAGCAACAAGGTACGGATATGAACAAATAAGTGGTAAGGATTACCCAATCACAAACCAAATATCCACGGGAAGAAATACTAGAGCTACTTGAATTCCCACCTATAAAACTCCCGAAACTTTCTGGTTATGCAATCAGGTGTTGGGATACAGGGGAAGCATAATATCTCACCCAAACTAACAATTCATGCATCCAGTTGTATCCATCCTTCAACACATAACCAAGAAACCTTCGGAAATCATGTACATGAGATTTCTGAACACATAACCAAGAATCCTTCAACAATCAATCATGGCTCTACCCAAGGCAAGAACACAAGCAATGGGAAACAATCAATCACGGTGCAATGCACAAGCAACATGATGCAATACATGGCATGATATGCAAGATATGATATGCAATGCATATGCGTGCTTTGGAAGGAAAAGAATGAACAAGGCATCAACTTGGCAAACCAAGTATGCCGCTGGAAAGAAGAGATGATTTCGGTTGAAATCGATATAAAGATCACCGGAAATGGATGCACGGTTTGCAAATGGCAAGCATCACAAGAATGACGCAAAACTGCGATTAACAGCACGAAGGCACATAGAATGCATCAAGAAACTAAGCTAATGCACTCCAACATAGCAACAAAACATATGGCAGCGATATACACGAGATGGTTCACAAAACATGAACACTGAGCTACGGCTAAAACACACTAGAACAGGTTCAAACAAGCATGGCAAAAATGCAAAAGATATCAGCTTCACAGACTTGGTGAAAATACTAACATGTAAAAAACAACATCAGGAAGCAATGTTTAGAGCAAGCAAACAACATGCTACATGGAATATAATAGCAAACAAAGGCATGTCATTATTCTACTAAAAGCATAGAACAAAAGTCCCTTACTGAACATGAGCCAAAAAGGCACAGAAGATATGATGGCACCCATGTAAAAGTAGCAAGTTTTATTAACAGTTTCAGACTTGGCAGAAAAACAGAGCATGTCACAAACAGATTCATGATAGCAACTTTGCGAGCTCATGCCACTAACCACAAAGCATTGCATGACAATATAAGCATACCAACAGCTAGATGACATGTTCATGAAGCTAACCATGGCAAGAGAAAGTTCATAGGATGCATGGATCACTAGCAACTACCATGTCAATATTGATTAACATGTTAACATTCTGCCAGGAACATTTTATAGCAAAAGTATATCAAGAAAAGGACATGCTATACAACTCCATAATTGCAAACATGGGAATTAATGGATAGATCATAACCACATGTTAAAGTCATCCTTACTGAAGTATCCCAAAATAAGCATGGATCACTATGTAGCATCAAGTTTACATGGCATCAAAATATCAGCAGGAAAAAGACTTAGCAAAATCGTAAGTCCATGAAAACAGCAACATCACGGAGCCTAGTTTGGATGCTTGTAATAGTCACCACATAGATCACAAAAATACAAGGCTTGCACCCCTTCAAATATGGCATGATGTATTTCAAAACACATGTAGACCTCATGCTCATATGATGCACACATCAAATGCAATAAAAATGACAAATCACCGTGAACTGATAAGTACCAGCAGCTAACATTTTATAGCACTCTTGCATTCATGAAAAAGGCATCAAAATGGGCAGTAACATGCATATAAATGCTACTGGCATGAAGAGCTCAATGATATAAACAATTTGACATATCATATGCAAGATTTGGAGCTATGGTCACCGAGATACGACATGATGAACATGGCATGAAAATTATAAGGATCTTCGGGACTAGGTGAAATTTCACCTCGCGAAAAGTCAACACAGGACGAGATGGAGTGGGACGGAGGGATCCGGGTCGCTGGACGGCGTTTGGTTGACGGTGGTGGTGGATCTCGTCCCGATCCGGTGTGACCTCACCGGAGTTGGCCGGGGAGGTGGCCGGAGAGGACGAAAGTGGCCGGGCAGAGCGCTGCCGGGGTCGGGGCGACGAACTCCGGCCGGATCCGGCGCAGCGGCGGCGGAGGACGGAGGGCAGTGCCGGCGGAGGACGGCGGCGGCGGTGATGTGTGGTGGTGGCGGCGGCGGCGGTGATGCGTGGTGGCGAGGTGGCGGCGAGTGCGCATGCGCGGGGTGGCGGCGGTTGGGCCCGCGGGGGCCGGCTGCGGGCCTCGGCGGGCCGGAGGCGGCTCGTGGGACGGCGGCGCACCACGTGGCGGCCCGCGATTGGTCGCGGCGGCCGAGCGGACGCGTCCGGTCTGAGAGGATGTGTCCGGCGGCGGAGGAGGGAGATGGCTAGGGTTTGGACCTGAAATTCGGGGGAGGGGCACATATTTATAGGTAGAGGGAGTTTGGAGTGTCTAAATGAGGTGTAGTTTTCGCCCACACGATCGTGATCCGACGATGGAAGACATGGAGATGGATTAGATGGGTTATTGGGCTGTTTTGGAAGGGTGTCGGGCTGCAACACACAAGAGGCTTATGCGGTTGCCCGGTTAACCGTTGGAGCATCAAACGGCCTCCAAATGGAATGAAATTTGACAGGCGGTCCACTGTTGGTGTACCAAGGCCACTTGGCAATTCTTGGTCCATTCCGAGAATGTTTAACACCCTCTCACGAAAAAAGACAACAGGGGTGCGCTGGTACATGTGGGAGTGTCCGATTGCGAAACGGACAACGGGGAAAATGCTCGGATGCATGAGACGAACACGAATGCAAATGCATGACAAGAACAAAATGCAAAACGAAGAAAAAACCCAACCACGAAGGGAATCTCATAACTTAAAGCCGAAAATGGCAAGAGACGGAGTTACAAATATGGCAAGTTACATCCGGGGTGTTACATGAGCACAACCCACCAGGGCGCGCCTGGGCTCCCTGACGCGCCCAGGTGGGTTGTGCCCACCTGGTGGGCCCCCTCTGGTAGTTATTTGCTCCAATATTCCTCAAATAATCCATGAAAAATCTCCCTGAAGTTTCAGCTTGTTTGGAGTTGTGCAGAATAGGTGGCCTGACGTAGTTTTTCCGGGGCCAGATTTCCAGCTGCTGGAATTCTCCCTCTTTGTGTATACCTTGCATATTATGAGAGAAAAGACATTCTAATTACTCCAAAAAGCATTATTATGGATCAAAACATTATAAATAACAGTAAGAAAACATGATGCAAAATGGACGTATCAACTCCCCCAAGCTTAGACCTCGCTTGTCCTCAAGCGAAAACTAAAATCGAAAAACATGTCCACATGCTTTGAGAGAGAGGTGTCGACAAAAACAAAATACGGACATAGAACGAAGCATCATGTAGATTATCATAACAGCAACAAAATTGAACATAAGACTTTTATCATATACTTCTCATGAATAAGTAACAATTTATCACACAACTGAAGTATAAAGCAAAAACCCTATTAGAAACCAACAAACTATGTTGTCAGTAAACTTTGCAACTAAAATTCATCATCTTTTCAAAAAGGCTCATGTATCGGAGCCTTTAGGCAAGTCCACATACTCAACCATCATATAGTCTTCTATAATTGCTAACACTCACCGTGTACACATGAGCAAAACGTTTCAACCGGACACATAGAAAGATAGGGGCTTATAGTTTCGCCTCCCAACGTATACATGATATGTCTCCAACGTATCTACTTTTCCTAATGCTTTTCCTCTTGTTTTGGACTCTAATTTGCATGATTTAAATGAAACTAACCCCAGACTAACGCTGTTTTCAGCAGAACTACCATGGTATTGTTTTTGTGCAGAAATAAAAGTTCTCGGAATGGAACGAAACTTTGCGATAATTTTTTATATCAATAATAAGAATTTCTGGAGTCAAGACCTGTCGGAGAGGGGCACCTGGGTGGGCATAACCCACCAGGGCATGCCGCCCTCTCCTGGCGCACCCAGGTGGGTTGTCCCCACCTGGTGGCCCCGCTGACCCTAAAACCAACGCTATAAAATCCTATTTTCGGAGAAAAAATTAGGGAGAAAGAATTATCACGATCCACGAGACGAAGTCGCCACCAAGCCATGTTCTTGCTTGGGAGGGCAGATCTATAGTCTGTTTGGGGCTCCGAAGAGGGGGGTCTTCGTTCTTCATCATGACCAACCCTTCTCCATCGCCAATCCCATGATGCTCCCCACTGGGAGTGAGTAACTCCTTCGTAGGCTCGATGGTCGGTGAGCAGTTGGATGAGATTCATCATGTAATCGAGTTAGTTTTGTTATGGCTTGATCCCTAGTATCCACTATGTTCTTAGATTGATGTTGCTATGACTTTGTCATGCTTAATGCTTGTCACTTTGGGCCCGGGTGCCATGATTTCTGATCTGAACCGTTTATGTTATCATCATTATATCCATGTTCTAGATCTGATCTTGCAAGTTATAGTCACCTACTACGTGGTATGATCCGATAACCCCGGAGTGACAATAACCGGGACTTCTTCCGGTGATTACCGTAGTTTGAGGAGTTCATGTATTCACTGTGTGTTAATGCTTTGTTCTGGTTCTCTATTAAAAGGAGGCCTTAATATTCCTGGGTTTCCAATGTGGACCCCACTGCCACGGGAGGGTAGGACAAAAGATGTCATGCAAGTTCTTTTAATAAAGCATGGATGACTATTTACCGAATACATGCCTACATTATATCGATGAACTGGAGCTAGTGCTGAATAGCCCTAGGTTATAACTGTCACATGATGAATATCATCCAACAAGTCACCGATCCAATGCCTACAAATTTATCTTATATTGTTTCTGCTAAGTTACTACTGCTATCATCATTGTTACACTTGCTACAAAATTACTGCTATTGTTATTACTGTTACTATTGCTGCTGCTACTGCTACTACTATCAAAACTATCAAACTACTTTGCTAGTGATCACTTTGATGCACACACTACTGGGAAAAGGCATGCTAGTGGCGCACCAGTTTTGCCTACTAATGGCGCACTACTGGTGCGCCACTAGCATCTCGCCATTAGAATTAAATTCTAATGGCACCACCGGTGCGCCATTAGTATCTGGTGTTCTAATGAAGCACCACGTAGTGCGCCATTAGTGTAGCCCACAGTGCGCCATTAGAATACCTCCCAGGGGGCCATATGTACCCATGTGCTTTGGCATACTAATGGCGCACCAGTGGGTGATGCGCCATTAGTGTGATTATCACAGTGCGCCATTAGTGTCTTGTGTGGTGCGCCACTAGTATGAATATTAGGGATTTTTTTTCATTTCTGATATTTTCACAGGTTACAAAATATATTATTGTACATAATTTAGACAACAGCACACAGCAACAGCAGATTCATCAAATACAATAGAAGATTAGTCTCCGAATACAATTCATCATATTAGTCTCCGAATTCAAAAGACCGAACAAAGATAGAACATTACAAGTCTCGAGACCGCGAGTAGCGAGTTTGTCTTCACATTACAAGTCGATATCGATCATCTAAACTACCATCACATAGAAGAGAGCTGCAATCATTACGATGAGCATCATCGCGATGAAACTGGTCTTCATCCGGTTCCTCCAACGCTCCCTCCTCTCTCCCGCTAGATAGCGGGCGTATCTAGATTCCGCCTCCGCCCTAGTGGTGTACCCTTTGTAACTGTTACCGCTGAAACGGTGAACCTGTCTCCGACACTCCTCCCAGTCGTCGTAGACTCCGGGAACCTTACCCTTGTACACGACATACGACGGCATCTCTATCACAAGCCAAACAACAGACAATACATAAGCAATATATAAGTACGCAACAAAAGGATCGGAAGAGAAAAGCAAGACATTAATAGCATGATTCATGGTCCTACTAATAAATAGCATCGATTACATCTAAGTTGAATGACTGTCCAAACCAAAGAGACATACAAGTTCATTAAAGTTTAATTACAACATGAGCCAATCAATGTTTCAGAACTACACATAGCATCACTACGGTCGACTCGACTCATGGGACTGGAGCGTGGATGAAGCCGCGTCTGTCGTGATGGTCATGAAATCGCGGGCGTTGTCAGCCTGCATTTGTAGCGTTCCGTCTATCTCACTGTTGGATGGTTGATATCTGAGGTAGAACTGCCCCGTGGTATGAAGGACATCTTGATGGATGATGTCCGCAAACTCCGACTGGATGCGAAAGAGTTCTTGTCTGATGTCCGTTCCTGGATTGCCGACAAGCTCGCAGCCCAATCTTTGAGATTATCTGGTAGCAGAAGTTGATGATGGTCCCTTACGATCGCCCGCATGTGATGGAGGGCGTAGTAGGCATCCTTCTGACCGCTAGGCGGCTGCTTGACGCAGAAGAACTTCGTATTGTGGGCGAACACATGCTTGCCGTACTTACGAACTGCCCTGGTGAAGGTGCCTGCAGATTTGGCGTAGCCGGGGAGAACATCATCAAGAACTTTCTTGATATTTGTGTAGTCTATCTTGGAGTCACGGTTCGGGTCGAGATACGTGGCCATGGAATATTTCGGGCTTAAGAGGATGAGTGTGCAATGTGTGTCACTGCATAGAACACGGAATGTTAGAAAAAAAGAACGATCGAAATCTAAGAAATCATATGTTACGGGGCGGTTAAGGGATGACTTACTCGATAAAGTAAGCCACGAGGAAGTTATCCTTATCTGGATTTTCCAGAATGACACCTTCGAGGTGTGAACTCGCGACTTGGTGGTCCCCAGCGCTGCCCAAGAGCTTGGCACGCATGTAGAAGGGGTCAACTATCACGATGTCTGGGGTCTTGTCTCTAATGATCCGCATCTCCATACTCAGCGAAAACAGCCGAACGAAGGTGTAGTGCAGCGGATGAAGGTTAAACATAGCAAAGATGTCATCAAACCGCAGGACGATCGTACCCCCGATGGCGCCATCCACAAAGCCCTTGCCCTCTGGCACCTTGGCCATGAAAACCGGGTATGCCACATCATTCTCTCTGAGACGCCGCTTCTCCAAAGAAAGAACACTGTCATGCAGACTCCGCATAGCACCGGTTGCAGGATTGAGCATATTTGTCGGTAGCATCGCCCTACCTGCCACATGCACCCTCCTCGAGATATCCTTAGGTGAAGGTGGCCCGTCCTGAGCACGGATCGTACTCGGTGCCGGCTGGCTCGCACCCTTGTTACTCTTTCTTTTCCGTCCCTTCTTCTTCTGTTGTAATGGGACCGAGTTCTGCTCACAGACCGCCTTCTTGAGTGTGTTGGGGCTGATAATATTTGGCACCTTGGCTATCTGAGGCTCGGTGAAGTCGGCAGCTGGAGGCGTCTCCTGAGAACTGAACGCTACACGACGCCTGTTGCAACTGGGTTTCTCTGCCGTACCAGCTAGACCGCGGTCGTCTTGGTTGGGTTCTTGAGAAAGAGGCCTGCAGAATTCGTCATTGTACCCATGTTCGGCAAAGTACTTATCGACGTTGCTAAATGTATGGTCATCGTCGTTGTCGTCGTCATCCAGATCTTGTGCCATATGCATGTTCGGATCCTGTGCCATAGGGATGTCCGACATGTCCGGTAGCGTTGCGGCGGTCTTGCCATGGCTTGGCGCCGGCACGACTGGCGGTGTTGTCTTTGGGGTGGTGTCCCCCGCCCCCAAACGAATCTGGCTCTTTAGCCAAAGCAGGGGCCAGCTTAGGCAGGCGCTGAGGGTCATCAAATCATCTTCATCGGCCCCGGCGGGTTGAATCGGAGGTAACAACTTGTCGCAGCCTGGCAGCACCCGAACCAGTTGAACGCTATACACGGTGGGTGGCATCAGTTTACCGTGGAACATGGGGTTGCCCGGTTGAACAATTTTGCCCTTGGCGACATCAACCAACTCGTCGTTCACGAAGTGCAGGAGAGTGCACGGAACGTCGGCGACGCCCTGCGAAAACATGTAGGGTGTCAGGGATGCCCAGTCAAAGGCAAGGAGATGAAGTCCTCGACCGAGAGGCTTAATTAGTTACCGTGATGATGGCGTCGAGCTTGGCTAATGTCAAGGCACCGCCAACGGCGGGCATGCAACTAACAGAGGGGCCGCTTGCTGGCGAGGTGCCGGCCGACGTACACTCGGGTGCATTAAGCTCCAATGCCGGCCGTGCTGGCGTCGGAGACACCAATACCGCCGCCGCCGGAGACACCAATGGCGCCGCCTGTGCGTTGTGTGAGTTGCTGTCCATGAAGCTGGGAATCGGGGGCGGCCCCTGTTGGCCACCCGCAATCCACGTCGTTATCCCATGAATCAAGGTAGGCATAATGCCGGTGAGCGTCGATCCCAGTTGTTGTTGCACTTGCTCTTGGACAATCTCCGGAATCCGCGCCACTTGTGCCTTGAGTGCTTCAACCTCGCGTGACTGGCTTTCCGAGCTGGTCTTTTTCTCCTTTCGCCCACTAGCGGTATAGTATGACAAACATTTTGTGGACAAGCCTTTGTCGGCCACACGACCAGCAGACGACGGCTTAGTGAGCTTGTCCTTGTTTTTCATTACGTTCAACGCCCTATTTAGAGTGCTGTCCCAAGCAGGGGTGCTCTGAGACGACCCCATGCTACTGCTTTCAGTCTCCTTCGCCAGAACAAGCTCAAGCGCCCTGGTCTTTGGATCCGTGGTAAGCTCCTTTGTTATCGGGTCCTCCTTGTACCGGGCCCTGATATGGTTCCTTGTCTGCTTGTCACTGCTGTATTTCTCGAAGCAGGGCGGTAGGCCTTGCTCGGCACGCTCCGCGTCCTCCTTGTCCCATATAGGCTCCGCCACTTTGTAACCGCCGGGACCGAGTTTGTGTTCCCCTAAGTTCAACTCCCGCGTTTCTTTCCCCCACTGACTTGATTCAGAGGTTGCGGGGCTCTCGCACTTGATCTTGAACTCCTTGTAGTCCTCTTCACTGGTCGAAGGATTTTTCGCCTTGATATTCTCATAACTATCACCTTTCTCAATCATTCTCTTCACCGCGCTTCTCCAAGTAGACATGGTCGTGCTCATCCTCGCGAGGGCGGCACTGTTCACTTTATTCCCTAAGAGGCATGTGTTTTCAAATTCAGTGGGGAACTTGTATCGTTCGTGCAGCTTCGTGAAGAGGAGGCTGCGTGAATTCCCTCGGTCCTTATGCCTAAGGTTCTCGGTGTTGATCGAGACGGTGCTCCGGAGAATGCACCCGAGCTGAACCGAGTACCCCTTGACTATATGTTTGGGCTCCGTTGGATGCCCGTCGGAGTCCACTTGAGTAAATTCCTCCTTGACGGTGCGGAGCGCGTTCGGGCGACGGTCCTTCCGTTGCTTCTTCGGTTGGCTGCCATCTGTGCGTGCACCGCCATCATTAGTGGTGGCATCCTCGGCGGCACCATCAGTGGTGTCATCCCCGACGCCACTAGGGGTTGTGTAGTCAGGATCGGTGTCTTCCGCGGCGTCCTCATAGCGGTGAGGTTGTTCCTCCATCTCCTGGGACAGCTCCCAGAATTGCTTGCCGCCCGAACCACCGGCCTCATCGTTGTGGGCCATGTTTCGCTCTAAATAGGAAAAAAGTTTGGTCAAAAAGTTGGTTATTGTCAAGGAACAAGATCATGGTCTCATCATTTAGGGTTTGTCGACACCGAGGCATCCTAAAAGCTAAGCTTTTATCATTTAGGGTTTGTCGACGCCGAGGCACCCTAAAAGCCTAAGCGTACATCATTTAGGTTCTCATCGACACCGAGGCACCCTATAGAAGCCAAGGTTTCATCATTTAGGGTTTGTCGACGCCGAGGCACCCTAAATGCTAAGTTAAGTTTTCATCATTTAGGGTTTATCGATGCCGAGGCACCCTAGGTTGGGCCTAATCACTTGGCACTAATCACTTGGCTCTATTGCCACCTATGCAGCAAGAATGTCGGGGCAGTTGATCCTACTTAACTAAGTACTAAGATACCCCGGCCCATGCATTAGTCGCAAGTACCCCATATGTCCTATTTTTAGCAAAGTCATGCTAAAATTCACGGAAAATTTCAGCATGACCTTTGCTGAAAATAGGACATATGGAGTTCCCGAATTTGCCGGAATGGAAGGTAATCGACATTCCGGCAAACTCAAGGGCCTCTCGGGGTACCTGCAATATCATTATCCCCGCGTAATGAAGTCGCCAATGGGTCATTTCAGAAGATCACAAGTAGCATCATCACAAGTACAACATCATCTATAGCTTTATATTAACAAAGCATCAACACATATACAAAAGACCACTTATGCCAACAATATGGTTTATATCAGATTCAGAGTTAGAAACAGGAAAAAACGGTGCTTCAAAGCCTACTGGACACAATTTACATCTATCAGTACGGGGTGTCCTGACTAATTTCAAGTGTTCACAGGTGAACTTGTACCATGGATGAGCCTAGTGCTTCATTAGTCAACTGAACAGAGATAACAGGGCATAACACCATACATAAAGTGATGAGCATACATACTACTGTCCAAGCAAATTAACCGAATAGTATTGCGTCAAGTTCATGTTTAAAAAATTCAGTTACTGCTTGAGTGATTTGACACCAAAAATTACTCCCAAAAATTACAATGACTGTATATTGACTGCATATATTCACTGTACAAGACTGAATTCATTCAAGAAAACCTGTCAATTTCTGTTCACTGCATATATTCACTGTACAGGCTGTCAAGTTCTATTTCAGCTCAAGTTTCATTACAACACAAACACTGTAATTCATCTGCTCATAGAAAAATTAATAATAAAAATCAAATTACAATAGGGGTCCCAGGTTTGACCCCATGATACGTGCTATCCTGGGATTATTCCTCTTCTGAACAAACCATCATGCATCATTTTCTAACCAAGGCATAGCTCAGGAAATCCACTTGCTTTGACCAGAACTAGATGATTACCCCAAATCTCATGGTAAAATTAGCAAGGCAGAGCATTTCTCTTACATGACCATACCAAGAATGACACACTCAACGTCATTGCTTCAACCACATGGACAACAAAGCAAATGTTGGAAGTTGACAATACACTTTAGATTCACACATGCTCCCCTAATTATTTTGTCTGTATCTTTAGATTATCTACTTTAGGCACAATCATACACAATTCTGACTAATTCATCACTGTAGGCCAGCATGAAACACACTCCTCCAAAAAAGCCTAAAATTTCACTATTATTGCCTGTAAAAAGGCCTAATATCCACTAGTATTGCCTCTAAAAATCCTTAAAAGTCCACTATTGTTGACAATCAAAATATGATCTGAACTATAAGGAGTTAACTAAAAAATGAGTGGTTGTTGGCATGAGGGAGTAAACTGATTGTTGGCACAAAAATATTGGTTCTGCAAACATGAAAACAGTCACAAAAATAATGCACTTGGTTTGTGTTGAGTTTTTGCTTTCAGGGATTGGGTTGTGTTGAGTTGTTAACCTAAAGGTTCGGCAGTTTGAATCTCCTTTAGCTAGTTTGAATCCATGGACTACCCTGTTAGATTGGGACTGAAGATAGGTACCTGCTTATCTTTCTATTCCGTCACCAACAGTGGCTTTTCCAAGAATAATATCCCTGCATGAACATAGGTGAGAGGTTAACTAACTGCCTCAAAGGCATAATCAATGGGGAATGGTGGAGAAAGGGAGGAAGGAGGAAGGAGGAGAGGTACCTAGTCATCGGAGGGGTCAGGGTCAGGGTCGGTGAAGGGGTCGGGGTCGGGGTCCAAGCTCGTCCGGGTCCTCGCTCGCCGCGGTCGAAGGAGAGCAGGGGCGGTGGCGGAGGACAGCAGGGGCAGGCGGGGTGGGTGCGTCGGGGCCGCACTCGCCGGCTACTGCAGGGGCCGGAGGAGGCCCTCGCTCGTCGGAGGAAGGAGGAGAGGAGAGGAGCGGGTGGCGCGCGCTTGGCTGATCCCGTTCGGGGGGCGCGGGGGCGGCGGGGTGGAGTCCCGCGGGGGTCGGGGCGGCGGCGTCGGGGCAGCGCAAGACCACAGCGGCGGCAGCGTCGCCGACGGCGTGCACGCGCGGCGAACGGAGGGGGAGGAGCAAGGGGGCGGCGGCGTACTATTGGGGTCGAGTGGGGGATCTGGCGAGGGAGGGAGGGAGGCCACAGTGCGAGGGGAATAGGTGGAGTGGGGGAGGGTTAGCAATGGCGCACCTCCCCCTAGTGCGCCATAAGTATGACGATTCTAATGGCGCACCTCCCTGTGGTGCACCATTAGAATTTTGTTTTAATTACTAGCCCGACTGGTCAGGTTATATTCCACCTAACCCTATCTCCATCAGAACACGCCCACTAGCCCGACTGGTCAGCACGCAGCACACACACTAGGAGGTCGTGGGTTTGATTCCCAGGCTCCCCAATTTTTGTTTTTATGCATTTAAAATGCTGTTTGATATTTATTTGTGTTTAAATATGTTCAAACTTGTTTAAATCATAACAGCAATATTTTTTTTATAAAAACAGTAATATTTTTTTAAAAAAATATCATCAAATTTTTTATTTGAAAATATTTATGAATATGAAAAAATATCATCAAATTTATTATTTGAAAATATCATTAAATTTTTTATTTGAAAATATAATCAAATTTGTTTTTTTTGCATTTTTAGTTGCATTCATTTGTGACGGTGGAGCGGGCCAGGGAGGGTGCGGGGGAGAGGGTGCGGGGGGCCGTCGGTGGCGATGGAGTGGGGGAGGGTGCGGGCCGGGGGTCGGCGGCGGTGGCCGGTGGAGCGGGGGAGGGTGCGGTGGGTCGTCGGCGACGGTGGAGTGGGGGAGGGTGCGGGCCGGGGCTCGGCGGCGGCGGCCGGTGGAGCGGGGGAGGGTGCGGTGGGTCGGCGGCGGCGGTGGAGTGGGGAAGGGTGCGGGGGGTCGGCGGCAGCGGCCGGTGGAGCGGGGGAAGGTGCGGTGGGTCGTCGGCGACGGTGGAGTGGGGGAGGGTGCGGGGGGTCAGCGGCAGCCGGTGGAGCGGGGGAGATGGTGCAGGGGGTGCTCGGCGGTGAGGGGGACTGGATCTGGCGAGGTGGGATAGCGATCGAGATGGAGGGGGGTCGAGATCGAGTGTCCATGAAATTTAAAAACATTCATGAGTTCAAAAAGTGCCTATGAAATACAATCGAGAAATGAAGGCTGCGATTTAAATACAATCGATCTTAGCTAGCTATCTGTTCACAATCTTCTTGCCCTTCTTTTTCGCAAATGGAGTTCTTCTGTGGAACGGACGTCCTTTAGGTAGGGTGGTCCTGCTTCTTCTTGTGGTGTATGTGGCTACTTCATCGTCGTCGTCATGTTCGATCTTCGGGTCGCCGTACTTGTCGAAGTCTTGCTCATTGGCTACTCCATCCATTCCGATGATCTTCCTTTTGCCTCTCCTCACGACAACACGACTGGGCTTTGACGGGTCGGTAATGAAGAAGCATTGGTCCACTTGGGAAGCCAGTACCCATGGCTCATTTTTCGCGGTGACGATTTGGCTTCGGGTATAACCATGGTGGTGAAATACCGGTCTTCTTTTAGGACGCTCTTGGCCCATCTGACACGGAACATCGGGACCTTCTCTCCAGCGTAGCTCAGCTCCCAGATCTCCTCGATCCTTCCGTAGTATCTGTCCTTGTCGTTACCGGTGTAGGATTCCATCGTTACCCCGGAGTTCTGATAACCATCGCTCTTCATGTCCTTGTCCTCGGTGTAGAATGTGTAGCCGTTGATATCGTACGCCTCATAGGTCATCAGGTTGTGCTCGGCGCCCTGTGACAAGGCGAATATGAGTTGTTCTTCCGCGGAAGAATCCTCATGTAAATGGTACGACAGAAGCTTCTGCTTGAACCAACGCATGAAACATGAGTTGTGCTCTTTGATTATATCTCCGTCCGTCCTCTGTTGGCCTCGGTCATTGTACGTCTTCTCAATAAAGGTTTTGTGCTTTACCACCCAAGGATCGACCACGTCTATGTTTTGTAGCGCGACTAGGTTTGCTCTTTCAAAGTCGGCGAGTCGACCCTCGAAGTCGACATGCATTTCGCGGCGACCCTCATGGTGATCCCATCTAGCGAGCCTGCCGAGGTGCCTGTTGACGGGCAGACCAACGGGGTCCTCGATGCCTAGATAATTCGTGCAGTATGATATGCACTCTTCGGTCAGAAAGCCCCTGGCTATGCTTCCCTCTGGATGTGACATGTTGCGAACGTATCCTTTGATGACACCATTCATCCTTTCAAACGGCATCATGCTATGCAGGAACGTCGGCCCGAGTTGGATGATATCCTCCACGATATGGACCAGCAGATGCACCATAACGTCGAAGAATGCGGGTGGGAAGTACATCTCAAGCTCGCATAGTATCGCCACGATCTCTTCCTGTAGCCTTCTGAGTTGCCTCATGCCAACCGACTTCTGAGAGATGACGCCGAAAAAGTTGCATAGGCCAAATAGCGTTTCACGGACGTGCACGTCCATGATCCCACGGATTGCAACTGGAAGTATCTGCGTCATCAGCACGTGACAGTCGTGAGACTTCATCCCACTGAACTTCTGCATTGCTGGGTCTAGGTATCTGCTTATCTTCCCCACGTAACCGTAAGGAAGTTTTACTCCTACGTGGCAGGTGAAAAACTGCTCGATCTCCTCCTGACTTAGAGTGTAGCACGCGGGAGGGTAGTCATTTCCGGTCTTCTTGGCCTTTTTGCCTTTGCGACGACTTTCCATGTCCTGCTTCGCCTCATCATCATCATCATCATTAGTGTGAAGCTCCTCCCTGATGCCCATTGATTTCAAGTCTGCCCTTGCTTTCAGCCCATCTTTGGTCCTCTCTAGCATGTTGAGCAGGGTACCAAGCAGACTCTCACACACGTTCTTCATGATATGCATGACATCAAGGATGTGAGGCACACGGTGGATCTTCCAGTACGGCAAGTCCCAGAAAATAGACCTTGTTTTCCATACCTTCAGCAGCGGCTCTGGCGCCTTTCGCTTCTTTCCCGGCAGTGGGCAATCTTTCCAATTTTTCAACAGCTGGTCTATTTCCTCGCCACTCCTCGTACGCGGGCGTCTTCGGGGTTCGGTTTCACCATCGAACAGATCCTTGCGTTTCCTCCACGGGTCATGGTCGCGAAGCCACCTTCGATGTCCCATGAACATGGTTTTCGAAGACCCGGGATCTCTATCTAGCTGGCGATACGTTGTGTCATCCATGCACCTGACGCATCCAGAAAATCTGTGGACCACCTGCCCTGCGAGATATCCGTAACCGAGATAGTCGTGCACCGTCGTGAGCAGTGCGGCTCTCATAGGGAAATATTCTTTCTCTACGGCGTCCCACGTATTGGCTGGCATTTGCCACAGCATGTCTAGCTCCTCTTTTAGCAGCCCCAGATACAGATTGATGTCGTTCCCTGGTTGTTTCGGCCCTTCAATTAGCATACTCATGTGAATGTACTTCTACTTCATGCACAACCAGGGGGAAGGTTGTACATCCACACAAACACAGGCCAGGTGCTACATGTGCTTCTCTGGCTGCCAAACGGATTGACTCCATCAGTGCTCGCGCCCAACATGATGTTCCTTGGATCCTTCCCAAATTCTGGGTGTTCGAAGTTCAACGCTTGCCACTGGCTCGCATCCTTTGGGTGACTCAGCATCTTGTCTTTTTTATTTATCTCCGGGTCATTTGCGTCATCTTCTCGATTCTTGTCCTCCCTATCCGCGTGCCAACGCAGGAGCTTTGCTACCTTAGGGTCCGCGAAATACTGCTGCAGACGAGGAGTGATCGGAAAGTACCACACCACTTTTCGAGGAGCTTTCTTCCTCTTCTTGTATCGAGTGACGCCGCACACCGGACATATGGTAGACTCCGCGTGCTCGTCCCGATAAATGATGCAATTGTTCATGCACACATGGTATTTCACGTGCGGTAAATCCAGAGGACACATGATTTTCTTCGCCTCCTTGAAACTGGTCGGGCACTTGTTCCCCTTGGGAAGACGTTCGTGCCAGAATGACATGTTCTCGTCGAAGCATGCGTCGGTCATTTTGTGTTTTACCTTCATCTCTAGAGCCATGAGCGTTACTTTCAGGCGGGTATCCTCGGGCCTGCATCCTTCATACAATGGAGTAACCGCGTCTATCTCCAGTTGATCCAGCTTGGCTTTCTCTCGGGCGGCAGCTCTTGCGTTATCCGTCTGCTTGAGAAGCAGCTCTTGAATATGAGGGTCCTGCACCCAGCCCATCGATGGTCCATCGTTGTCTGCTCCGCTGGCATCTTCATCTTCATGATCATTCCCTTCGTCTGCTCTGGCATCTTCCTCATCATCATGTCCGACATCTTCTACATGATGACTGTGTATAGCATCATCGTCGTGATCATGTCTCGGAGATTCTTCATCTTCTCGCCCGCCCGAGCTGCGGTGGTTGTCTTGTTGCCCTTCCTCATTTCTTGCCCGGGCCCCTTGGACGACTTCATAGTCATCTTCATCACCTTACCACTGATAGCCATCCATGAAACCACGCAAGAGCAGGTGGTCCCGCACCTGCTCGGAATCTGGGTCCGCAATAAGGCTCTTCAGCTTGCATCTTTGACATGGACATCTTATCTCCATCTCGTTCTTTTGAAGCATCTCGGCCTTCGCGGAGCTCAAAAACCTATTCATGATGCCTTCGGTCATCGTGCGGACCATGGTTGCCTGCGGGGTAGAGCAAAATGATATTTTAGAACCAAGAAAAAATTTGGCATGACTTTCCCTAAAAAATAGGACCAAAAAGAATGCATAGTGCCAAAATTCTCGCCGAAACGGAAATGAATCGACATGCTAGCAAAATATTGGCAACTATCGCATTTCAAATACCGGTACCTGCAAACACAAACATATATGCAACACAACAAACAAATGCAACACCACGAACATACATAGATCTAGCTAGGCCACAAAAAGTGCATGTGCACGTTGTTGGAGTGAGCTAGGGAGAAAAAAAGTAGATTTACAACATGAAGATAGCTTTCCCCTTACTTACCTATATAAAAAAAGGTAATTTCACCACTTAATTTTGATGAATCTATGGTGCAAATGAGGTGAGGAGGAGGAGGCAGCCGACAAGCTTGGAGAAGGAGGTGGAGGGAATGAAGTGGGGAAAGTGAGTGTGTAGGTGTGGCTGTCCAAAATATCTAGCTGGTCCCAGGTTACTAATGGCACACCACACAGCCATGCGCCATTAGTAACCCAACATACTAATGTTACTAATGGTGCACCTGCTGCTGATGCGCCATTAGAAGTTTTGCAAAAAATAAAAAAAATATTCTAATGGCGCACCGTGGCATAGTGCACATTACTAGTTTAAACTAGTAATGGCGCACTATGCTACGGTGCGCCATTAGTAGTTTTGCAAAAAAAGAATAAAAAAAATAGTAGTGGCGCACTGTGTGGTCGGTGCGCCATTACTAGTTAGCACTAGTAATGGCGCACCGTGCAGTGATGCGCCATTAGTATGTTTGGAAAAAAAATTGTTACTAGTGGCGCACCATGTGCCAGGTGCGCCATTAGTGTCTTCCACACTAAGGGCGCACCAGCACATGGTGCGCCACTGCTATATAGTAGTGGCGCACCACATGACAGGTGCGCCATTAGTGTCCATTCCATCTATAGCCCTTTTCCTAGTAGTGACATAATTAATCTCCAGGTGTGGTTGAATTGACAACTCAGCTGCTAATACCTTAAAATATTCTTTGGCTCCCCTTGTGTTAAATCTATAAATTTGGGTTGAATACTCTACCCCTAAAAACTGTTGTGACCCCCTATACTTGTGGGTTATTAATTCACCTCAAAGGTGATGTCAACAATAATGACTCATGCTATCTATATTAAACTAGACATATGTGCCTAGATCTTTCCTCGCCACATGATGCTTGCCAAAGGAGAAAAATAAAAAGGAATAGAAGAAAAACTTTGACTCTTTGCATAAAAGTAAATACATAAAAGTAAGAGATAGGCCCTTCGCAGAGGGAAGCACAGGTTGCCATGCGCTTATTTGTTTGTATGCTCAACCCCTTAGTGCAAAAGAACATCACGTTGCAATGCTCCTTGTGATGGCGACCTTTATTATGCAGTCTATCACTTTTATTCTTCACCATCACAAGTTCGTGCTACGCTCAATTTTCTCTTACACTGTGTGATCTCACACTTTTAGAAGCAATTTTTATTGCCTTTTTGCACCGACAACTTACTTGAGGGATCTTGAGGTGGATACTTGAAAGTAAGATTTGGGTTTAAGGTTTTTTGGATGCACAACTAGTATCTCTTCTTAGTTCGGAATTTTTGGCCAACAAATATAGGGGGCAAGCACCACATGTTAAAGGATCCATGACAATGTGACTTTTGTGTGAATATAAACAAATATAAATCATTTAGTTGTCTCCCTTGTCCAACGTCAACAATTTTGGCATATAATATTTTGATGAGGGCTCACAGTCACAAAAGATTTCTAGGATAGTACTCCCTCCGTTCCATATTACTCGTCGCTGATTTAGTACAATTTTGTACTAAATCAGCGATGAGTAATATGGAACGGAGGGAGTATATTTATATGTGAATCTTCTCTTCCCTTATCAATTCTTTCATGAGTGGCATCATTGACTAATGCTATGTTTGTCAACCCTCCGTTCCATATTACTCGTCGCTGATTTAGTACAATTTTGTACTAAATCAGCGATGAGTAATATGGAACGGAGGGAGTATATTTATATGTGAATCTTCTCTTCCCTTATTAATTCTTTCATGAGTGGCATCATTGACTAATGCTATGTTTGTCAATCTCTAATAAAATTTTCTACTTATACTTTTCCTTGTGTGGTGTCATCACCTACCATAAGATCAGTATATGATCTTTTTGATTTACATCCTTCCTTTTATTTACTTCTTTTCTCTTTTTCTTCCTAATTACTTTTCTTTTATTTGCAACATGAAAGTAAAGAAAGCAAAAACTCAAACTAAACTTTATTATATAACTTGCACACGATTACAAGGATAGATCACTAAGAAAACTCTCAAGGAAGAAAGGATCGAACTAATTTTTATTCATCTAAAGCAAAAGATCGAACTAAAATAAGTAAGGGAAAAAAGATATTGGGATGATATGATATGGGGGCACCTCCCCCAAGCTTGGAGGAAGCCAAGGGGAGTGTCCATACCCGATACTCAGTTCTCCTTTGGTGATGAAGAAGATGATGGTGGAGATGATTGTGCCTTCAACTTTTTTATATTGTAGTTGAGCAGAGCAATTTCCTCCTTTAAATCATCGACTTCCAATTCCAGCTTCAAGATCTTGTCACATATATCCCCTTTGCTTTTCTACCTAAAACTAAAAGGAATAGATTGGTTTTTAGACTGGTTAGCTCTATTAGGGAGACTTGACTTCTTGAACTCCACGTGCATATCCCCAGGCCGAGGTTGAGGAACATTCTCCTCCTCGGAGCTTGAATCATAAATCCTCATCAAGTGAGCATCCTCCTCATAATATGTAGTTTGACCATAAGGGGATAGCTCCCCGTAGGTATTTGGGTCAACAATAAGATGTGAGACATAGCTCTCTCCGTCGGAGTCTTGGGACGGCATATTTCCAGAACTGCGCAGAAAACCACAGTAAAAGAAAACGGAAGATTTCTTCGTGATACGGTGATCAATAGGTTCAAGTATATATACATAGATTTTTTTTATCTTGGGGGACAAGCAAACGGAAGAAAAACGGAGTCCAGAAGGTGTCCCAGGTGGGCACAACCCACCTGGGCACGCCAGGCAAGCCTGGGGCGCCCTGGTGTCTTGTGCCCACCAGGGTGCGCTTCCCGGTAGTTTCTTATTTTCCTATTTTTCTAAATATTCCAAAACTGATAAAAAATATTTTTGCGGATTTTTCGGAGTCTGTTTACTTACCGTATCACGTACCTCCTTATTTTCACGATCCTGGAGTGCTCCGGAAGGACTCTTTTATGTGTTCTTTTTGTGTCAAAGTTTGGATAATGTTACTTTCAACATTAATGGGCGTACGTGAGATATAATGCTTTACTTTTGCCCATTGACAACCTTCGGGTTAGTACCTTCAGAATTATTTATTTTGATGGCTCAAGACCGATAAACCTCCTCAAAAATGTAGGGGCCTTCCCATTTTGAGAGGAGTTTTCCTACGAAAGAATCTGAAACGATAGTTGTTCAAAAGAACATATTCTTTGAATTTAAACTCATGCTTTTGGATTCTTTTGTCATGCCATCTTTTAACTTTTTCTTTGAATAATTTTGCATTTTCATAAGCTTGGGTTCTCCATTCATCTAAAGAGCTAATGTCAGATAACCACTTTTCTCCAGCAAGTTTGAAATCATAGTTGAGCTCTTTGATGGCCCAATATGCTTTATGTTCTAACTCAAGAGGCAAATGACAAGCTTTTCCATAAACCGTTTTATAGGGAGACATACCCATGGGATTTTTATATGCTGTTCTATAAGCCCAAAGTGCATCATCTAATTTCTTAGACCAATTCTTCCTGGACCTATTGACAGTCTTTTGCAAAATTAACTTTATTTCTCTATTGCTAAGTTCAACTTGACCACTAGATTGAGGATGATAAGGTGATGCAATTTTATTGTTAACATCTTACTTGGCAAGCATTTTACGGAAAGCACCATGAATAAAGTGTGAACCACCATCAGTCATTAAATATCTAGGGACTCCAAACCTTGGTAAAGTAACTTCCTTAAGCATTTTAATAAAGGTGTTGTGATCAATACTACTGGCTGGAATAGCTTCTACCCATTTATTAACATACTCAATGATACATCCATTTTTCATCATGCTTTTATATCAATATTTATTGCATTATGGGCTATTATTACACATTATGTCACAATACTTATGCCTATTCTCTCTTATTTTACAAGGTTTGCACGAAGAGGGAGAATGCCGGCAGTAGGAATTCTGGGCTGAAAAAGGAGCAAATATTAGAGACCTATTCTGCACAATTCCAAAAGTCCCGAAACTCCACGGAATTCAGTTTTGGAATATATAAAAAATATTGGGCGAAGAAAGCACTGGAGGGGGCCACCAACCATCCACGGGGGTGGGGGCGTGCCCTACCCCCTGGGTGTGCCCCCTGTCTCGGGGGCACCCTAGCAGGCCTCTGGTGCCCATCTTTGGCTATATGAAGTCTTTCGCCCTGGAAAAAAATCATAAGCAAGCTCTCGGGACGAAACTCCGCTGCCATGAGGCGGAACCTTGGCGGAATCAATATAGGGCTTCGGCGGAGCTGTTTGGCCGGGGAAACATCCCTCCGGGAGGGGGAAATCATCACCATCGTCATCACCAGCGATCCTCTCATCGGGAGGGGATCAATAACCATCAACATCTTCACCAGCACCATCTCATCTCAAACCCTAGTTAATCTCTTGTATCCAATCTTTGTCTCAAAACCTCATATTGGTACCTGTGGGTTGCTAGTAGTGTTGATTACTCCTTGTAGTTGATGCTAGTTGGTTTACTTGGTCGAAGATCAGATGTTCAGATCCTTTATGCATATTAATACCCCTCTGATTATGAACATGAATATTCTTTGTGAGTAGTTATGTTTGTTCCTGAGGACATGGGAGAAGTCTTGCTATAAGTAGTCATGTGAATTTGGTATTCGTTCGATATTTTGATGAGATGTATGTTGTCTTTCCTCTAGTGGTGTCATGTGAACGTTGACTACATGACAGTTCACCATTGTTTGGGGCTAGGGGAAGGCATTGGGAAGTAATAAGTAGATGATGGGTTGCTAGAGTGAAAGAAGCTTAAACCCTAGATTATGTGTTGCTTCATAAGGGGATGATTTGGATCCACATGTTTCATGCTATGGTTAGGTTTACCTTAATACTTATTTTGTAGTTGCGGATGCTTGCAAGAGGGGTTAATCATAAGTGGGATGCTTTTCCAAGTAAGGGCAGTACCCAAGCACTGGTCCACCCACATATCAAATTATCAAAGTACCGAACGTGAATCATATGAACGTGATGAAAACTAGCTTGACGATAATCCCATGTGTCCTCGGGAGCGCTTTCCTTTATATAAGAGTTTGTCCAGGCTTGTCCTTTGCTACAAAAAGGATTGGTCCATCTTGCTGCACCTTATTTACTTTTATTACTTGTTACCCGTTACAAATTACCTTATCACGAAACTATCTGTTAACGATAAATTCACTGCTTGCAGAGAATACCTTACTGAAAACTGCTTATCATTTCCTTCTGCTCCTCGTTGGGTCGACACTCTTACTTATCGAAAGGACTACAATAGATCCCCTATACTTGTGGGTCATCAAGACTCTTTTCTGGCACCATTTCCGGGGAGCGAAGCGCCTTTGGTAGGTGGAATTTGGTAAGGAAAATAAATAGTGTGCTGAAATTTACTGTCACTTGTTACTATGGAAAGTAATCCTTTGAGGAGCTTGTTCGGGGTATCTTCACCCCAACCAGTAGAGCAAAGAGTTGCTCCTTGACCTACTGAACCTACTGAAAATGTTTACTTTGAAAGTCCTTCGGGTATGATAGATAAACTGCTAGCTAATCCTTTTACAGGAGATGGAACATTGCATCCCGATTTGCACCTAATCTATGTGGATGAAGTTTGTGGATTATTTAAGCTTGCAAGTATGCCCGAGGATGTTATCAAGAAGAAGGTCCTCCCTTTATCTTTGAAGGGAAAGGCATTGACATGGTTTAGGCTATGTGATGATATTGGATCATGGAACTACAACCAATTGAAATTGGAATTTCATCCGAAGTTTTATCCTATGCATCTGGTTCATCGTGATCGTAATTATATATATAATTTTTGGCCTCACGAAGTAGAAATCATCGCTCAAGCTTGGGGGAGGCTTAAGTCAATGTTATATTCATGCCCCAATCATGATCTCTCAAGAGAAATTATTATTCAAAAAAATTATGCTCGACTTTCTCTCAATAATCGATCCATGCTTGGTACTTCTTGTACTGGATCTTTTATGATGAAGACTATTGAATTCAAATGGGATTTATTGGAAAGAATTAAATGCAACTCTGAAGATTGGGAACTCGACGAAGGTAAGGAGTTACTATAACACCTAAGTTTGATTGTGTTAAATCTTTTATGGATACCGATGCTTTTCGTGAATTTAGCACCAAATATGGACTTGACTCTGAAATAGTAGCTTCTTTCTATGAATCATTTGCTCTCATGTTTATCTCCCGAAGGAGAAGTGGCTTAAATATCATCCTCCCATTGAAGTAAAAGTAGTTGAACCTATTAAAGTTGAAGAAAATACTATCACTTATAATGTTGATCCTATTATTCCTACCGCTTATATTGAGAAACCACCTTTCCCTACTAGAATAAAGGATCATGCTAAAGTTTCAACTGTGGTTCGTAAGAGTAATACTAGAACACCTACACCCTCTGAGCAAATTAAAGTTGAACCTAGTATTGCTATGGTTAAAGATCTCTTGTCCGATAATATTAATGGGCATGTTATTTACTTTTGTGATGAAGCTGCTAGAATTGCTAGACCCCATACTAAAAATAAACATAGACATGTTGTAGGCATGCCTGTTATTTTTGTTAAAATAGGAGATCATTGCTATCATGGCTTATGTGATATGGGTGGTAGTGCTAGTGCAATACCTCATTCTTTATATGAAGAAATTATGCATGATATTGCACCTGCTGAGTTAGAAGGTATTGATGTTACAATTAAGCTTGCCCATAGAGATACTATTTCACCGGCTAATTATTAGAGATGTTGAAGTCTTGTGTGGGAAAGTTAAATGTCCGGCTAATTTTCTTGTTCTTGGTTCCCCACAAGATAACTTTTGTCCCATTATATTTGGTAGACCCTTCTTGAATACTATTAATGCTAAGATAGACTGCAAAAAGGATATTCTTTCTGTTGGTTTAGGGGATATGTCTCATGATTTTAATTTTGCTAAATTTCGTAGACAACCCCATGATAAATAATTGCCTAGTAAAGATGAAATTATTGGCCTTGCTTCTATTTCCGTGCCTCCTAGTGATCCTTTAGAACAATATTTGCTAGACCATGAAAATGATATGTTTATGAATGAAAGAAGAGAAATAGATGAAGTATTCTTTAAACAGGGACCTATTTTGAAACACAATTTTCCTGTCGAAATTCTAGGGGATCCTCCTCCACCCAAGGGTGATCCCGTGTTTGAGCTTAAACCATTGCCTGACACCCTTAAATATGCTTATATTGATGAAAAGAAGGTATATCTTGTCATTATTAGTGCTAACCTTTCAGAGCAGGAAGAAGAGAAATTATTGAAAACTCTGAAGAAGCACCGTGCTGCTATTGGATAATCTCTTGATGACCTTAAGGGCATTAGTCCCACTTTATGCCAGCACAAAATAAAATTGGAAAAGGATGCTAAACCGGTTGTTGATCACCAAAGACGGTAAAATCCTAAGATGAAAGAAGTGGTAAGAAAAGAAATACTAAAGCTTATGGAGGCAGGTATAATTTATCCTGTTGCTGATAGTAAGCAGGTAAGTCATGTCCATTGTGTCCCTAAGAAGGGAGGTATTACTAGTGTTCCTAATGATAAAGATGAATTGATCCCACAAAGAATTGTTATAGGTTATAAAATGGTAATTAACTTCCGAAAACTAAATAAAGCTACTAAAAAGGATCATTACCCTTTACCTTTTATTGATCAAATGCTAGAAATATTATCCAAACATACACATTTTTGCTTTCTAGACGGTTTTTCTGGTTTCTCTCAAATACCGTTGTCAAAAGAGGATCAATAAAAGAATACCTTTACTTGCCTTTCGGTATGTTTGCTTATAGACGTATGCCTTTTGGTTTGTGTAATGCACCTGCTACCTTACAAAGATGTATGACTGCTTTATTCTCTAACTTTTGTGAAAAGATTGTTGAGGTTTTCATGGATGATTTCTCCGTATATGGAACTTCTTTTGATGATTTCTTAAGCAACCTTGATCGAGTTTTGCAGAGATGTGAAGAAACTAATATTGTCTTAAATTGGGAGAAGTGCCACTTTATGGTTAATGAAGGTATTGTCTTGGGGCATAAAATTTCTGAAAGAGGTTCTGAAGTTGATAAGGCTAAAGTTGATGCTATTAAAAAGATTCCGTGTCCAAAGGACATTAAAGGTATAAGTAGTTTCCTTGGTCATGCCGGTTTTTATAGGAGGTTCATTAAAGACTTCTCGAAAATTTCCAGGCCTCTGACTAATCTCTTACAAAAAGATGTTCCTTTTGTCTTTGATGATGATTGTGTAGAAGCATTTGAAATACTTAAGAAAGCCTTGATTTCTGCACCTATTGTTCAGCCTCCTGATTGGAATTTACTCGTTGAAATTATGTGTGATGCTAGTGAATATGCTGTAGGTGTTGTTCTAGGACAAAGAGTTGATAAGAAATTAAATGTTATCCAATATGTCAGTGTACAAAAGTAGGGGTTCTCCTTTGTACCCCTTTACTTTTGCACGGACAGTCAGAGCCGCGCCCGCGGCCGCGCTGAGCAGGGCAGAGAACGGAAGCCAGAGCACGAGACAACCGAAGCAACGCCAAGACCAGATACACAAAGAGCAAGAGGGCGAGGTGGAATCTGCTACCTCTTGAGCACTGTGTTGGTTTTCCCTTGAAGAGGAAAGAGTGATGTAGTAAAGCAGTGTAAGCATTTCCCTCAGTTTTTGAGAACCAAGGTATCAATCCAGTAGGAGACCACGTGCTAGTCACCTCGTACCTACACAAACAAATAAGAACCTCGCAACCAACGCGATAAAGGGGTTGTTAGTCCCTTCAGGGCCACTTGCAAGAGTGAGATCTAATAGAGATGATAATAATAAGATAAATATTTTTGGTATTTTTATTATATAGATTGAAAGTAAAGATTGCAAAATAAAATAGATTGAAAACTTGTATGATGGAGAATAGACCCGGGGGCCATAGGTTTCACTAGTGGCTTCTCTCAAGATAGCATAAGTATTACGGTGGGTGAACAAATTACTGTCGAGCAATTGATAGAAAAGTGAATAATTATGAGAATATCTAGGCATGATCATGTATATAGGCATCACGTCCGTGACAAGTAGACCGAAATGATTCTGCATCTACTACTATTACACCACACATCGACCGCTATCCAACATGCATCTAGAGTATTAACTTCATAAGAACAAAGTAACGCCTTAAGCAAGATGACATGATGTACGGGGATAAACTCATGCAATATGAATTAAACACCATCTTTTTATCCTCGATGGCAACAATACAATACGTGTCATTTCCCTTTCTGTCACTGGGATCGAGCACCGCAAGATCAAACCCAAAGCTAAGCACTTCTCCCATTGCAAGAAAGATCAATCTAGTAGGCCAAACCAAACTGATAATTCGAAGAGACTTGCAAAGATAAACCAATCATACATAAAACAATTCAGAGAAGATTCAAATATTGTTCATAGATAAACTTGATCATAAACCCACAATTCATCGGATCTTGACAAACACACCGCAAAAGAATATTACATCGAATAGATCTCCAAGAGAATCGAGGAGAACTTTGTATTGAGATCCAAAGAGAGAGAAGAAGCCATCTAGCTACTAGCTATGGACCCGAAGGTCTGAAGTAAACTACTCACACATCATAGGAGGGGCCATGGAGTTGATGTAGAGGCCCTCTGTGATCAATGCCCCCTCCGGTGGAGCTTCGGAAAAGGCCCCGAGATGGGATCTCTTGGGTACAGAAGGTTACAGCGGTAGAAATAGGGTTTCATGGTGCTCCTGGATGTTTGCGGGGTACATGGATATATATAGGAGGAAGAAATAGGTCGGTGGAGCAATGAGGGGCCCATGAGGGTGGAGGGCGTGCCCGGGGGGTGGGCGCGCCCCCTGCCTCGTGGCCTCCTCGATTGTTTCTTGACGTCCACTCCAAGTCTCCTGGATCACGTTTGTTCCAAAAATAACGCTCCCGAAGGTTTCATTCCGTTTGGACTCCATTTGATATTCCTTTTCGGGGAAACTCCAAAATAGGCAAAAAATTAGCAATTTGGGCTGGGCCATCGGTTAATAGGTTAGTCCCAAAAATAATATAAAAGTGTAAAAATAAGCTCATTAACATCCAAAACAGATAATATAATAGGATGGAACAATCAAACATTATAGATACGTTGGAGACTTATCAGACTCCCCCGGCAAAACCCTTGCCAGGCACCTTCCGCAGCCCCGACACGAGACTTGACAGGGCAACTTGCCCAACACCGGCAGAGCGCGCCACCCTTGAGCCAAGGGGTTCCAACGCCATCAACTACATCAAAACCAAGGCTCGGGAGGCACCTCCATGGTGGCATGCAGATCTTTGTGGTGATCATAAATACACAAGATCAGATGAGGACCAGAAGATGACGATCCTTGACAAGATCCTTGCTAAGGAAATCCACGAGACCCCCGGCATGATCCTTATCGGGGACGACCGTGGTGCCATAGCAAGATCCTTTTCGGGCCCCCGACAAGACCCTTGCTGAGGACATCTGCGGGCCCACAGCCAGGCCCATGTCTGCCAAGACCACCGCAGCTCCCATGCAGCTGCTAGCTCAACTAGTTGGGCAGGCATCTGCGTGGCAACCTGCTGCCAACACACCAACTCAGCAAGCACCTGCGTGGTGGCATGCAGATCTTCATGCAGGCTCCGCCACCATGCCAGCCTAGCAACCAGCTAACGTGGCGCTACAACGCCCCGTCAACTCGGACACGCGTCGGAGCCAGGCGAGGCGGCAACTGCTGGGACGAGTGTCGATGTCAAAACCGGCGGATCTCGGGTAGGGGGTCCCGAACTGTGCGTCTAAGGCGGATGGTAACAGGAGGCAGGGGACATGATGTTTTACCCAGGTTCGGGCCCTCTTGATGGAGGTAAAACCCTACGTTCTGCTTCATTTATTCTTGATGATATGAGTATTACAAGAGTTGATCTACCATGAGATCGGAGAGGCTAAGGCCTAGAAGCTAGCCTATGGTATGATTGTATGTTGTCCTACGGACTAAAACCCTCCGGTTTATATAGACACCAGAGGGGGCTAGGGTTACACATGGTCGGTTACAAAGGAGGAGATATACACATCCGTATTGCCTAGCTTGCCTTCCACGCCAAGTAGAGTCCCATCCGGACACGAGACGAAGTCTTCAATCTTGTATCTTCATAGTCCAATAGTCCGGCCAAAGGATATAATCTAGCTGTCCGAATACCCCTTAATCCAGGACTCCCTTAGTAGCCCCCGAACCAGGCTTCAATGATGATGAGTCCGGCATGCAGTATTGTCTTCGGCATTGCAAGGCGGGTTCTTCTCCATCTTTCGAACGTTTGTAAAGTAGTATCCGGTCCCATAAATGTTTGGACCTCTTGGCTTCTGTGCCCAATAAGGGCTTTCTCCCATGCGTCGAATGAATACGAGGTGCCAGGGCGTTTTTACATTCGCCCACCTAGCTAGATAAATAAATTGTCTATTAAAGGGATGGGGATCCTTAGATCCGATCCATACCATCCTCCCCCAACGAGAGTCCATCAGAGCGCGTTCCGGAAAGATCCATTTCAGCATGGCCGACCTTCGTAGCTCCTCCTCCCACCCCCGAAGCCCTAAGCCTAGTGATTGGGAAAGGTGTTCAGTCCCACACAGTCGTTTAGTCGAACTGCAGACTAGGGCGTACATGGTGCCCGTTCGAGCCGGGCTGGCCACCTATAATGGCGGGGAGCAAGCAGAGAGGTTTCCCTGTCCCTCTATGGGGGAACGGGTCTGCCTTGTTCCCTATCTATCAACAATGCTCCTCTAAAGAAACGCTGAAGTTGGCGCCCACGGAGCCCCCAGGTGGAAGACAATGGAGAAGTCCTCTATCTGATGAACCCAATTAAAGCACTGGCTCAATCAAGATTGACAGTAATCGAAGTTATGTCGATTTGCATAATGCGGGAAGTGCAACCACTTCAATATCGTGGGCACCCCTTGTGGTGCTATAACGGGGTGGATGATGCCACCCGCTGCGGGCGTAAGGGTCTGGACAATGCTGACGCTTTAGCTAAAATTTTGTCCAAATTGTTCAAGGGTGAGGAAGAGGAGTTCACCCGCATCAAGCCACGGGATGGATTCTCCATGTACAATCCTCCAAGCTGAGTAAGTTATATCTCCCTGCTTCCATTTTTCCCGCATTATTTGTCATAAGTATTCACCTTGCCACTTTGCGGCAGGAACTGCGAAAAGCCATAAAGGAGGTCAGCAGCCCTTCTCCACAATCAGAGGACCCTGACCGGGCCCTCGACTCCGGACTTGAAGAAGATTCGGTTATATTCGTGGAGCTGATAGACCGACAGTTCTATCAGTTAAGCTGCAACGATGCCATGGTGGCCATTACGGCCGACTATCCCGGACTGCTCCCTGCATCGCACGTAAGAAAACTAAAATTCCCAACTCCAAAACTAGGATCCCCTTTTAGACACTTCACCCACCATATACACATGGCATGTTTACAGGGAAGGCATTCGGGACGCCCTGCCGAACCCACAGCAACGCGCCAACAGGAGGCACCGAGGCCGGGTAGGCCAAAAAGGAAGGCGGTCAGGACGAAGACGCCGGCGCAAAGGTATAACAAACCCCGCTCCGTGGTTGTCGTCTTTCTCGAAATGTAATGACGCCCGTGTTTCTTTAACAGAAAAAAGCTCGCCAGAATATGTTCGACGATGTTACTAATCAAGCTTCCACCAGCCGGGCGCCAGGACCGGACATAGAGGCAGAAGCCGATATGGGGCGGGCGCCGGATAATCCCCCTACAGAGGATGCAGATAGATTATCCTCTACAAACTCAGAGGTGGAAAGCGCCATGAATCATAGGCGCCGCCGGGCCGTACTCCGTGACGCTTGTTTCTCACCAGAGGCATTTGATGCCTTCAATTCTGGAGAGGCGTACCTCCGAGCTGCTCAAGATGGTCTAGCTAGAGCCACGGATCAGTATGTAAAGGATGTACGGGTAAGTAAATCTGACGATTTATATGTATCAGTAGCCCCTGAGACATGAAACAGTTAGCAGAACTGATTTAAGGATCATCTTTATTGTGTAGGTTCTTACAGAGAAGAATACTAGGTTGTCACAGGAGCTAGAGGAATGCAAGACCCAACTGTGGGCTGCTGTGGCCGCATTGCAGGAACCGAAAAAGTCACCTGGCTGTAACATTTACTTTAAGGAATGATGGTTACCATATAATGTGCGTCATGGCTGGAGATCTAACAACAGATGTTGCAGATGAATCCAGAGGACCAGCATGTTATGCGGCAGCTAGAGGTTGGCAAATGCGTGCTCATTGAGTTTAGGCGGGAGAAAAACAATCTCCAAGACGCCAATATTAAGTTGAGCGTGGAACTAAAAGACGCTCGGGGCCAGCTTGCAAACTCCGAGAAAGAGAATAAGCGGCTTCACCGCGGCATTTTCAGTAAGTGCTTGAACGAATCCTTTAAAGGAGTTCGGCGAAGAAGCCGACTAAGATCGTTATGTCTGTAGGTATGCTGACGGGTCATCCCGCGGAGGAAATGCCCGGGTCTGCGGGTGATCTTCTATCCGAGCTGTCACATATGTACGAACAAGTTCGGCAGGTGATGCAGGGTGTTCCCAGTCCTTGTGGCCATCTGTCTCCCTGCCAGAGGGCGTTGCAGAGCTTGCGGAGAAGCTCAAGGGAGCACAGCGGCGCTACCGATTATGGAAGATATCAACCTGCCGATAGGGTGCCAGAGAAGCCTGGGCCATGGTGAAGACATGGTATACCATGGCAGACCCAAATCACATGGCCGAGGTCGGACCTGTGGGGCCCGACGGAAAAGAGATCCCCGTTAGCGTAGTTTATGGGCAAGTAGAATTAGCCACAAAGTATTCCCAATAGGATTGTAGGCTAGACCACCTGTTGGATGGTATAGAGGAGGAATTTAGTCAGTCTGCATGACTATGTAATTAAAGTGACATGTATAATGCCTTCTAGCCGGATTGTAGATCATTTGTCATAGCGGACCTTTTTGCTTCAACCTCGGGACCCGATAGTCCGGAGTGTATCCGAATACCCGCTCAGTTATATAAGAACCGGGGTATGCGTGGAGACCAGGCATAGGGGTTATTGGTGCTTGAACAGACAAGTGCCCAACTAGTTATGTTATACTACATGGGTAGTAAGAAACATCTTCCAGGGAGAATAGTTCCGTTAAGGGTTCCTTTCCCTGGGTAAGCATGCCCTAAAGTGCATGTCCGGATTGCGATAGGAAACGCAGGAAAAAACATCTCGGGGCAAATATCGAAAATAAATAAAAATCATCTTTTGTTCGCCGACCGAATATTCCCTTAAGAACGCTAGCTTTCGGCTTCACCCAGTTTGAGGTACACATCCGGCTGACCCGGCAGTAACAATCACAGAGGTGCTCCCCTTATGCCCTAGACAAATTAACGGGAACGTAGGGCATAAATACAAGAGCCAGGCAACCCAGCTTGGCCAAAACTTAAGTCATATCGATGCATATAATGGCAAAAAAGGTACATGTGGAAGCATAACACATGTGCGAGGCACGAGGCCCAAATAAATAATCAAGCTTCTGTGAAAGAAGCCCCCAGGTATGATGAGTGCGGCTAGCGCATCTGTAGTGTGCAAGCGGGGCACAAGTTGGCCCTTAAAGTCCTAAAGAAATAATAACAGAAAGGAAGAAAGGAAAACAAGACAGATAATGTACATGCAAAAAATGGACAAAGGGAGGGGACGAACATAGGGTCCGGCGCTAGGCGTAGAATCTTCGGAGCCTGGCCGCGTTCCATGGGTTCGGCTCGAGTCGACTAGTCGATGCATCCCGCAGTCGGTACACTCCACCGGTTAGAACTTGGTCAATAATGAATGGACCTTCCCATTTGGGCTCGAGCTTGTTCTTTTTCTTATCCGGCAGGCGTAGAACTAGTTCGCCAACGTTATAAGTTTTCGCCCATACTTCTCTGCTTTGGTATCTGCGAGCCTGTTGCTGATAAAATGCAGAACGGGCTTTGGCTACGTCGTGCTCCTCCTCCAGGGTGTCCAGACTGTCCTGCCGATCGAGCTCGGCTTCTCTTTCTTCGTACATGCGCACTCGAGGTGAGTCATGAATTATGTCACAGGGCAAGACTGCCTCTGCGCCGTACACCATAAAGAAGGGTGTGTATCCGGTACTATGATTCGGCGTGGTCCGCAGCCCCCAGAGTATGGAGTCGAGCTCCTCTACCCAGTGCGTGTTAGACTCCGTTAAGGAACGCGCTAATCTGGGTTTAATGACGCTCATTATAAGACCGTTTTCTCGCTCGACTTCACCGTTGGTTTGTGGGTGATAGACTAAAGCATAATCGAGCTTGATGCCCATTTTGCTGCACCAGAGTTTTACCTCATCGGCTCTGAAGTTTGTGCCGTTGTCAGTGATGATGCTATGGGGGACGCCATAACGGTGTACGACCCCAGATATGAAGTCTATCACTGGTCCGGATTCGGCTGTTTTAACAGGTTTGGCTTCTATCCATTTGGTGAATTTATCCACCATGACCAGTAAGTATTTTTTCTTGTGGGTTCCCCCTTTAAGGGGTCCAACCATGTCAAGCCCCCAGACCGCAAAGGGCCACGTAATGGGGATTGTTTGGAGGGCGGTGGGTGGCATGTGGCTTTGATTTGTAAAGAGCTGGCAACCGGCGCAACGTTGGACCAAGTCCTGTGCATCTGCCCGAGCCGTTGGCCAACAAAATCATGTACGGAAGGCCTTGCTTACAAGAGCCCTGGCTGCAACATGGTGACCGCCGAGTCCGGCGTGGATTTTTTCCAAAAGGTTCCGCACTTCCTCTTCGGAGATGCACCTTTGAAGGACTCCGATAGTGCTTTTTTTATACAATTATCCATCATGGACCCTGTAGGCCTTAGATCGCCGCACTATGCAGCGTGCCTCATTTTGGTCCTCCGGAAGTTCCTGCCTAGTTAGGTAGGCCAAGAATGGTTCTGTCCACGGGGCGATAATGGCCATTATTACGTGGGATGAAGGTGTTATTTCGGTGGTGGAGCCTCCGATTGTGTCAGAGTATTCGGTATCGGGCATTTTGGCCGGGTCCGGACTATTGTTACCGGTGTCCCCTTCCCATACTACGGATGGCTTGAACAACCTTTCCAGAAATATGTTGGGGGGGGACCGCATTGCGTTTTGCGCCAATGTGGGCGAGGATATCTGCCGCTTGATTGCTTTCCCGAGCCACATGGTGAAATTCGAGTCCCTTGAACCGAGCTGACATTTTTAGGACGGCGTTTCGTTAGGCCACCATTTTCGGATCCTTGGCGTCAAAGTCTCCATTTATTTGGGATATTGCAAGGTTTGAATCCCCACGCACCTCCAGGCATTGAATGCCCACGGAGACCGCCATCTAAAGACCATGCAACAGAGCTTCGTATTCGGCTGCGTTGTTGGAGTCTGTATACAATATTTGCAGTACGTACTAAACTGTATCTCCGGTTGGGGACGTCAGGACGACGACAGCCCCTAGACCAGCCAACATTTTCGAACCGTCGAAGTGCATGATCCAATTGGAGTATGCGCCGTACTCTTTAGGGAGTTCGGCCTGCGTCCATTCGGCGACAAAGTCGGCCAATACTTGCGACTTAATGGTCCATCGAGGTTTGTATGTTATGTCGAATGGGAGGAGCTCAATGTCCCATTTAGCAATCCGGCCCGTAGCGTCGCGGTTGTTTATAATATCATTAAGTGGCACTTCCGAGGCTACTGTAATCGAACACTCTTGAAAGTAGTGTCGCAGCTTTCGGGATGCCATGAATACCGCATAGGCTATCTTTTGATAATGTGGGTACCGTGATTTGCATGGAGTGAGGACAGTGGATACATAGTATACCGGCTTTTGAAGAGGGAATTTATGTCCGGCAGCTTCTCGTTCAACGATGAGCACTGCGCTTACAACTTGATGAGTTGCCGCAATGTACAACAACATTGGTTCGCCGATGTTTGGCGCGGCCAGGATTGGGTTGGTTGCCAAAATGGCATTTATTTCTTCCACTCCGGCTGTGGCAGCGTCCGTCCACTCAAAGTGTTTGGTGCGCCGAAGGAGGCCATAAAGGGGTAAAGCCTTTTCTCCTAAGCGGGAGATAAAGCGTCTTAGAGCCGCCACGCATCCAGTTAACTTCTGGATTTGTTTGAGGTCTGTTGGGGTAGCCAACTATGAAAAAGCTTGGATTTTGGCCGGATTAGCTTCAATACCTCTACTGGAGACAATGGAACCTAGGAGCTTTCCGGTTGGTATGCCGAAAACGCATTTTTCCAGATTGAGCTTGATGTCGTATGTCGGAGGTTGTCGAATGTGAGCCTCAAGTCATCTATAAAAGAGTCGACGTGCTTGGTTTTGACGACCACATCGTCTATGTATGCCTCTACTGTTTTGCCGATTTGTTTCTCCAGACATGTCTGAATCATGCGCTGATATGTTGCCCCAGCGTTTTTGAGCCCAAAAGGCATTGTGTTGAAACAGAAGGGACCATATGGTGTGATGAATGTCGTTGCGGCTTGGTCGGACTCTGCCATCTTGATCAGGTGGTAACCGGAGTATGCGTCGAGGAAACACAACGACTCGTGTCCTGCGGTAGCATCGATAAGTTGATCGTTGCGGGGGAGGGGGAAGGGATCCTTTGGGCGAGCTTTATTGAGGTCCTTGAAATTGACACAAAGGCACCAGGATTTATCCTTCTTTGGTACCATCACCAGGTTTGCTAGCCAGTCCGGGTATTTTATCTCTCTGATGAATCCGGCCTCCAATAACTTGGCTAGTTCCTCTCCCATGGCCTATCTCTTAGGTTCAGAGAAACTTCGAAGATCTTGCTTGACCGGCTTGAATCCCTTTAGGATATTGAGGCTATGCTCGGCCAGCCTGCGTGGGATTCCTGGCATGTCTGAGGGGTGCCAGGCGAATATGTCCCAATTCTCGCGTAGGAACTCTCGTAGTGCAGCGTCCACGGCGGGGTTTAACTGTGCCCCGATGGAGGCTGTTTTTGTAGGGTCCGTTGGGTGGACTTGGAATTTGACTATTTCATCTGCTGGTTTAAAAGAGGTGGACTTGGATCTCTTATCGAGTATCACGTCGTCCCTGTCCACTACGGAGCGTAGCATGGTTAATTCCTCGGCCGAGAGGGCTTCGGATAATGCCTCGAGGGCCAGTGCGGCTGTTTTGTTTTCGGCGCGGAGTGTTGTGTCCGAATCACTGGTGAGAGTGATGATTCCGTTGGGCCCGGGCATTTTGAGCTTCATGTACCCATAATGGGGTACAGCTTGGAAGATCGTGAATGCCTCACATCCTAAAAGGGCCTGGTATCCACTGCTGAACGGGGCCACTTGAAATGTAATTTCTTTGGACCTATAATTCTCTGGCGTACCGAATACCACATCTAGTGTGATTTTCCCAGCGCGTCGTGCCTCCCGACTGGGTATGATTCCTCTGAAGGTTGTGCTACTTTGCTCAATGCGGTTCCAGTCTATTTCCATTTTTTGAAGAGTTTCCTCGTAGATGAGGTTTAATCCATTGCCGCCGTCCATGAGTACATTGTCGAGTCAAAAACAGTCCACAATTGGATTGAGGACTAGTGCGGCTGGTGCTCGGGCTGTTTAGAATTTAGGTTCATCACTGGCATTGAAGGTAATAGCCGTGTAACTCCATGGATTTATTGCTGCTACGTGGCAGATTTCGGCCATGCTGCGGAGTGTTCGCTTGCGCCTATTATTTGACGCAAATGTCTCGAAGACTGTTAACACCGTATTGTTATCCACGGGATGGTGCTCTGTGGCATTTGGGATAAGAAGATCCTCACCACTTTTGGCCACCTGCTAGAGTATCCAACATGCTCTAAGGTTGTGCGTTAGTATTGTATCCGCTGTACTATGAATTTTGCAGGGTCCGTTAAGCCATCCCTCCAGTATAGTTCCATGCCCTGTAGAGGGTTTTTGTTTCTTTGCAACTAGCTCGGGCGTCTTATGATAGTGCACCCTTTTACTTCGGACTGGGTGTATATTCGGAGCCGGATTATCCCAAAATTTTGTTTCGGTTTTCCAGGCGCTTTCCATCACACAATACTTTCGTACTATTGACGCCAAGTTAGCGAAGCGTGATATGTCACGGTGACTTAAGGCGTTAAGGATTCCCTTGTTCGTGCAATTATTGCAGAAAAGTGAGACTGCATCTTCCTCGTGACAGTCCATAACCTTGTACGTCACAAGGAGGAATCTGGCCCAATAATGATGTATTGTTTCATGGGGCTCTTGCCTGATGTGGGAAAGATCGTTTATGTCTGGGTGGGTGGGTGGATTTGAGTCTGAATCCCTACCCGATCTGAGACCCAGGGGCCGAGGAGTTTCCAATCTTGGAAGTTCGGGTTTCGGAGTGTTACCCGATAAATTTGGCCCGCTGCCTGATTCTAGGTTCAGGGCTTGGGTAATGTCCTCCCGTAAGCGGGTATCCGGCTCGGAGAGCTCAGGAATCCGGACATAGTTAGTCCTCAAAATAGTGGAAGAGTTGCCGCATTGTTCCTCCACCGCCGCAACATGATGGGTGACCAGTGGAGAGTTAATCTCCGTTTGATTGGGTTTAAGAACAACCCGATCATAGTTCGTAGCGACTCCCAAGGCGACGATGTGATCCAAGAGTTCGTTTAGGGAAGGGAGATCCATTGGATCCATCTGCTCGGCGACTTCCGAGCCGACGTGGAGGCTGTTTTGGATGACCCGAGAGGTCATCGTCGGTGCAGCGGCCGAACAGGCAGTCATGACGAAACTGCCTAGCCGGAGAGTTTGGCCGACAGCCAGAGCTCCCCCGGCGGTGATGCTGCTTTTAACAACGAGACGAGGCATCCTTCCTTACGGCGACGCCACAGAGGAACTCTCAATGAAAGCACCAATGTCGGTGTCAAAACTGGCGGATCTCGGGTAGGCGGTCCCGAACTGTGCGTCTAAGGCGGATGGTAACAGGAGGCAGGGGACACGATGTTTTACCCAGGTTCAGGCCCTCTTGATGGACGTAAAACCCTACGTCCTGCTTGATTTATTCTTGATGATATGAGTATTACAAGAGTTGATCTAGCACGAGATCGGAGAGGCTAAACCCTAGAAGCTAGCCTATGGTATGATTGTATGTTGTCCTACAGACTAAAACCCTTCGGTTTATATAGACACCAGAGGGGGCTAGGGTTAAACAAGGTCAGTTACAAAGGAGGAGATATACACATCCGTATTGCCTAGCGTGCCTTCCATGCCAAGTAGAGTCCCATCCGGACACGAGACGAAGTCTTCAATCTTGTATCTTCATAGTCCAATAGTCCGACCAAAGGATATAATTCGGCTGTCCGGATACCCCCTAATCCAGGACTCCCTCAACGAGCTTCCTTGCCGTCCCCGATAAAGCAAGAGGGGCATGTCGGTAGCGCATTAAATGCGTTTGTCCGACGGTGCTAGAGGATAGACTCAGCCAATATACACCTTTCCACCTCCTGTGAGCCACTGTGGCAACCCCTTTTGTCTATAAAAGGAGGCCCGAGGCGTACTGGAGGAGGATTTGAATCTTTCGAACTAGACACACACCCCAGCTAGTTCAAGAACTCAAGAACACTCAAATATACATCAAAGCAGGACTAGGGTATTACGCGTTTCCACGGCCTGAACCTAGGTAAACGATCCTTGTGCTGACCGCCAGACCCGCTCTTTGCATAACCCGCGCCCGCCAGCCGTAGAAGGGATCCTAGTGATTCCATAGGTGTCGTTTCCACCGACATCTTTGGTGCGCCAGGTAGGGGGCGCAATTGTGAAAATCCGGTCTAGCAGTTAGTTTAGCAGTTCTTCATCGCCATGGCTCCCAAGAAGAAGAAGATCACAATGATCGGTTCATCGGGGGCCGAACAGCCCGTACCAGTGCGGGCGAGTGGTGGGGAGGTCGTGGACGGAAGGTGAGGCGCGGCCCGTGAACACCCGTATCGCTCAAGCAGCCAAAGTCTGGCGAGCGGCGTCGTTCATGCGCGAGACGACGGGCCGCACGCCACCAAATCCAAAGACGGAGTCGCCCCCCCCCACAGGCAACGCGGGGCCCTCCAGGGCGGCATCGTGCCACCCGTGGGCGGTGCGGCGACTTCCGAGGTGCCTACACTGGTGCCCACGACGCTCTCTTCCCAGGTTGTGCATGGCGAGCAGTGTCACCACGCTGGTGACCCTGGGCGCCGCCATGGGAAGAGTCCTATGTGTCATTCACGGGACGTAGAAGGCCAGCATGCATGCTGAGGCGCAGGCAAAAACGGTGCACAACCGCCAGGCCATGATAGAGCTCCTTCTAATGTGGTTAGAAGTCGGAGTGCGTCACGGTCCACACAGCTTTCGCCGCCACCCACGCCAGCAGAAGCTTTGGCGCGCGCAGTTGCTCCTCGACTTTCCTTCTGCCGCGGAAAAGCTCGACGAGTGGAGAGCCAGCATCCGGAGCCTCGTTGGCGTTGCCAACAAAGATGAGCCGCAACCAGCGGGGCCCTTAGGCTGGCGCTCTGTCGAGCCACCGCATGCTAGTGGTGGAAGGACCGGAGGTGCTGCGGCCACGGTGCACTCTCCTCCTCCACGCCAGCCACCGCAGGTGCCGGTCCGTCGTGATGACGCTTGTGATAACATCTCCATAGTGTTGTCCGACCCACGGACCCACCGTGATCAGCGCCAAGTTCTTCGGGAGAGAGCCCATGAAGACGCACAAACCACCATCGAGCGCCGGCGCGACGCACGTCACCAGTCAGATGGGCGGGCGGGGCCCACTATGGACCACCCAGCACCGGGAGGCTCTTGCGGCCTACCCTACAAGGTGGGTTGCCCAACCTTAACCCGTGAGATGCGGTAGTTCCAGTGGCCCTCCCACCGCATGTTCAAGCCCGATGTCGGTGAGAAGTACAACGGCAAGACCCATCCGTCGAAGTCCCTCAGCATCTACACCATCACCATGCAAGCTGCTGGAGCTCGCGACGATAAGGTGCTTGCCAATTACTTCCCGTTGGCACTCAAACCCAATGTCATGTCATGGTTGATGCACTTGCCGGCGGATTCCATTTCTTCTTGGTCGGATTTGTGTCAAGAGTTTGTTGGCGCCTTCACTGGAGGCCACCAAGCTCATGGCCAGGTGAGCGATTTGCATATCATCCCCTAGAAGGAAGGTGAAAACCTGCGCAAGTACATATAGAGGTTCAACCGGGTAGAGTACAACATCCCAGATGTTCATCCCGCCGCCGTGATCAGCGCATTCCATCAGAATATGCGCAACCACAAGATGCGTGAAGAGTTGGCGATGAACAATGTCAAAGATGTGGCCGAACTTTACATTCTGGCCGATAGGTGCGCCCGAGCTGAAGAGGGGAGGAGGTACCCCGGCGAGGACACCGGTGCGGAAACCGACTCCACAGACAAAGACACAGCCACCCCGACGAAGAAGGGTCGGCGCCGCAACAGGAAGCGGAAGGGCAAGACCGTGCTTGCCGTCGAGGGATCTGAGGACACCGGCACTGCCAAGAAGGCCAAGGCAGACGACCCCGGCAAGGAAATTGCCGGGTGTGCCGCTTGCCAGGCCTTGGTGGCTGCCGACAAGCCAGGAGGTTCCGACAAGCAATACTACAAGATCCACCACACCAAGGGCCACGACCTCCAGAATTGCCGGCAAGTCGAGCTGCTTGCTGAGAAGCAAAAAGCTGAGTATGAGAGGCGGGACAAGGAGAAGGGCCAGGATGGTGCCGAGGGATCTGGCAACAAGCGTGGCAGCCAAGGAGGTCACTGTGGAAAGGATAACCAGCAAGAGAGGCCCGGTCGGGGCCGCGACAAGAAGCAAGGAGATGGTGATCATGACGAAGACCACGAGTCCGGCGAGCATGAGTTCCAGAAGGCTACGGAGGCCATGTGCGTCGACGGTGGCGCCTCGCTGCACACCTCTCACCGCCAGCTCAAGCAGTGGGCGTGTGAGATCACAGCAGCGGAACCATCACTCGATGCTTAGAAGCTACTTAAGTGGTCCAGCACGCCTATCATTTTTGACAACGTGGACCACCCTGATCGCACAACTGCGGTTGGGTGTTTGCCGTTGTTGGTCTCGCCAACAATACACAACCTCAAGGTGACGAAGATGCTAGTTGACGGCAGGGCCAGTCTGAACTTGATCTCGCCCGTTGGGATCAAAAGGCTGCAGATTCCTGATGAAGACCTCGAAGAGACGGGCACGTTTTAAGGGGTCAATCCGGGGAGGAGTCAGCCGAAGGGTAAGGTCACGCTGCCCGTGACGTTTGGAGGCGAGTTAAACTACAGGACGGAGAGGATTGTTTTCGATGTAGCCGACATCCCCTTGCACTACAATGGGATCCTCGGCCGCCCGACACTAGCCAAGTTCATGGCGGCGTCACATTGTGCCTACAACATCCTGAAGATGCCTGGGCCGATGACCATCATCACCGTCCCCTCCGACAAGAAGGACATACTGATTTGCACAGACCAATTCTACCAGGAAGCAGTTGCAGCAACTGCCGCCGAGGCACTTGCTCCTGCCGCTGGAGCCCCGGGAGAGAAGAAGACCGACAAGACCTCTCGCACCCACTTCGGCAAGCGCACCTCTTCGGAGTGTTGTGCTCCTGTCGAGGACGTGCCAGAGAGCTCCACCAGCAAGAGCAAGAAATCCATAGCTGCACCACCAGAGACCAAGAAGGTGTCCGTCAAGGAGGATGGCACGGGAGGGGCTTTCACCATAAGCTCCACCCTAGACAGCAAATAGGAAGGCGCGCTCGTCACCTTCCTACGGGCGAATGTCGATGTGTTTGCGTGGCAAGCATCCGACATCCCCGGCGTTCCCAGGGAGGTGATTTTGCACCATCTTACTGTCTGTCCTCATGCGCGACCCGTCAAGCAGAGGAGATCAGGAAGTTGGAAGCGGCAGGCTTGGTGAGAGGAGTACTCCATGTGACGTGGTTGGCCAATACGGTGCTGGTGCGCAAGGCAAATGGGAAGTGGAGGTTGTGTATTGACTACACAGATATCGATAAGGCTTGTCCCGAGGACCCTTTCTCGTTGCCGCGCATTGACCAGATTGTTGACTCCACGGATGGCTGTGATCTGTTATCATTCCTTGACGCCTACTCAGGATACCACCAGATCTTCATGACAAGAGAAGACGAAGAGAAGACAACATTCATCACCCCATGTGGTACGTATTGCTTTTTACGGATGCCTTTTAGGTTGAGGAGTGCTGGCTAACCATTTGCAAGGGCAGTCCAAATTGGTTTTGAGCCCCAGCTACATAGAAATATGGAAGCTTATATGGACGACATAGTGGTCAAAACCAAAGATAGGGCAACACTTGTACAAGATTTGGAAGAAACGTTTGCAAATCTGCGCATGATCAACCTCAAGTTGAACCCTGCGAAGTGTGTCTTCGATGTTCCGTCCGGCAAACTTCTTGGGTTCTTTGTGTCAGAGCGTGGGATCTAGGCAAATCCAGACAAGATCAAGGCTATTGAGCAGATTGAGGCGCCCAAGCGGATCAAGGATGTGCGTCGGCTCACTGGCTGCGTTGCCGCCATGAGCAGATTCATCTCCAAGTCTGCTGAGCGTGCCCTTCCCTTTTTCAAAATCTTGAAAAAGGCGGGCCCAATGGAATGGACCCCAAAGGCCGAAGCAGCGCTGCAGGATTTGAAGAAATACCTCTCCTCTAAACCGATACTAGTTGCGCCCAAACCACAAGAACCGTTGCTGCTGTATCTGGCGGCGACGAACCAAGTGGTCAGTGCCGCGCTAGTAGCGCAGAGGGAGGTCGATGAAGACGCAGTGGCAACGGCAGGACTGGTGGATGGAAAGACAGAGCTCCCCTCGGCAGGGCCTGGTGCCGACAAGGCAAGGCCCCCGACAGAGTATGACGCTGGCGGGACAGGGCCTGCGCAACCAGACGAAGTGGTGCAGAAGAAGAAAATGATGCAGCACCCATTTTACTTTGTCATCTCCCTCTTGCAGGGGGCTAGGTCAAGGTACTCTGGTGTGCAGAAATTGCTCTTCGGCCTCCTTATGGCCTCGAGGAAGCTGCGTCATTACTTCCATGCACACGAAATCACCATCGTCACCCGCCTCCCGTTGCAACTGATATTGCATAACCCAGACGCAACCGGGAGGATTGTGGAGTGGGTCGTGGAACTGTCAAGATTTGGTTTGAAGTTTCAAAGTACTTTGACAATCTAGAGCAGAATCTTGGCAGAGTTCATTGCCGAGTGGACCTCAACGCCCGATGAAGAGATCCCAGAGACCACCCTCCCCGGCAAGGAGGCAAGTCGCAACTGGATTATGTACTTTGACGGGGCTTTCTCGCTGCAAGGCGCCGGTGCTGGTATGCTGCTCGTTGCACCCACCGGAGAGCACCTCAAGTATGTAATCCAGATGCACTTTCCCAGGGAGATGTCCACGAACAACACTGCTGAATACGAGGGGTTGCTTGCCGGTCTCAGGATCACGGCGGACCTCGGGATCAAGAAGCTCATCATTAGGGGTGATTCACAGCTTGTGATCAGGCAAGTCAACAAAGATTATCAAAGCCCGTTGATGGAGGCCTACGTAGATGAGGTGAGGAAGCTGGAGGATCGTCCTGACGGTATACAGGCAGAGCATGTTCCCCGAGTAGAGACCGACATCGTCGACTACCTGTCGAAACGCGCTGCCTTCAAACTACTTGTGGAACCAGGTACTTCTGTGCTTCGATTGACTCAACCATCTGCTGAACCATCAATAGAACATAAAAAACAAAGGAAATTAGGCCCCGGCAAGTACTTTCCCGCCGAGTTCCCAGGAGCCGCTGGCAAATATGTTGTCGTCGACGCTGAGCCTGCCATGGGGCAACCGACTGCGGTGGGGCGTTCAGCCCTGGCTGTAGAGACAACCGCTCCCATGGCAGAGGAAATGCTTTCTGTCCTTGCCATCGAGCCCCGGGCTCCGGCAAGGGAACATCATACCGTCCGATTCCTCCAAAAAGGGGAACTCCCTAAGGAGCAGGACAAAGCGGAGAAAGTAGCCCGTTGGTCTGCCATGCATCAGTTCGTCGATGACGTACTGTACAGAAAAAGACCAAACGGTGTCAAATTGAGGTGCATTGCCCTAGAGGAAGGACTGGAGCTGCTGGCAGAGATACACAGAGGCATACGTGGTTCCCACATAGGGTCGAGGGCCCTTGCCGACAAGGCATTCCAGCAAGGTTTCTTCTGGCCACTCCCTGCTACCTATTGAGCACTGAGTTGGTTTTCCCTTGAAGAGGAAAGGGTGATGCAGCAGAGCAGCGTAAGTATTTCCCTTAGTTTTTGAGCACTAAGGTATCAATCCAGTAGGAGGCCACGCACGAGTCCCTCGCACCTACACAAACAAATAAACTCCTCGCAACCAACACGATAAAGGGGTTGGCAATCCCTTCACGGTCACCTACGAGAGTGAGATCTGATAGATATGATATGATAATATTTTTGGTATTTTTATGATAAAGAGAAATAAAGATGCAAGTAAAATAAATGGCAAAGAAAATAACTAAGTATTGGAAGATTAATATGATGGAAAATAGAACCGGGGGCCATAGGTTTCACTAGAGGCTTCTCTCGAGAGCATAAGTATTACGGTGGGTGAACAAATTACTATTGAGCAATTGACTGAATTGAGCATAGTTATGAGAATATCTAGGTATGATCATGTATATAGGCATCACGTCGGAGACAAGTAGATTGACTCCTGCCTGCATCTACTACTATTACTCCACACATCGACTGCTATCCAGCATGCATCTAGAGTATTAAGTTCAAGAGAACAGAGTAACGCTTTAAGCAAGATGACATGATGTAGAGGGATAAATTCATGCAATATGATATAAAACCCATCTTTTTATCCTCAATGGCAACAATACAATACGTGCCTTGCTGCCCCTACTGTCACTGGGAAAGGACACCGCAAGATTTAACCCAAAGCTAAACACTTCTCCCATTACAAGAAAGATCAATCTAGTAGGCCAAACCAAACTTATAATTCGACGAGACTTGCAAAGATAACCAATCATACATAAAAGAATTCAGAGAAGATTCAAATATTGTTCATAGATAAACTTGATCATAAACCCACAATTCATCGATCTCAACAAACACACTGCAAAAGAAGATTACATCGAATAGATCTCCACAAAAGAGGGGGAGAACTTTGTATTGAGATCCAAAAAGAGAGAAGAAGTCATCTAGCTAATAACTATGGACCCGTAGGTCTGAAGTAAACTACTCACACTTCATCGGAGGGGCTATGGTGTTGATGTAGAAGCCCTCTGTGATCGATACCCCCTCCGGCGGAGCTCCGGAAAAGGCCCCAAGGTGGGATCTCGTGGATACAGAAAGTTACAGCGGTGGAATTAGGGTTTTGGCTCCATATTTGGTAGTTTGGGGGTACGTAGGTATATATAGGAGGAAGGAGTACGTCGGTGGAGCAACATGGGCCCCATGAGGGTGGAGGGCGCGCCTGGGGGGGTAGGCGCGCCCCCTACCTCGTGCCTTCCTGGTTGATTGCTTGACGTAGGGTCCAAGTCCGCTGGATCATGTTCTTTCCGAAAATCACGTTCCCGAAGGTTTCATGCCGTTTGGACTCCGTTTGATATTCTTTTTCCGCGAAACCCTAAAATAGGCAAAAAACAGAAATTTCGGGCTGGGCCTCCGGTTAATAGGTTAGTCCCAAAAGTAATATAAAAGTGTATAATAAAGCCCAATAATGTCCAAAACAGGATATAATATAGCATGGAACAATCAAATAATATAGATACGTTCGAGACGTATCAAGCATCCCCAAGCTTAATTCATGCTCGTCCTCGAGTAGGTAAATGATAAAAACAAAATTTTTGATGTGGAATGCTACTTGGCATAATTTCAATTTAATTATCTTAACTTTGGTATGAATATTCAGATCTGAAAGATTCAAGACAAAAGTTCAATATTGACATAGAAATAATAATACTTCAAGCATACTAACTAAGCAATTATGTCTCTTCAAAATAACATGGCCAAAGAAAGTTATCCCTACAAAATCATATAGTCTAGCTATGCTCCATCTTCACCACACAAAGTATTTAAATCATGCACAACCCAAATGACAAGCCAAGCAATTGTTTCATACTTTTGATGTTCTCAAACTTTTTCAATCTTCACGCAATATATGAGTGTGAGCCATGGATATAGCACTATGGTGGAATAGAATGGTGGTTGTGGAGAAGACAAAAAGGAGAAGATAGTCTCACATCGACTAGGCGTATCAATGGCTATGGAGATACCCATCAATAGATATCAATGTGAGTGAGTAAGGATTGCCATGCAACGGATGCACTAGAGCTATAAGTGTATGAAAGCTCAACAAAAGAAACTAAGTGGGTGTGCATCCAACTTGCTTGCTCACAAAGACCTAGGGCAATTTGAGGAAGCCCATCATTGGAATATACAAGCCAAGTTCTATAATGTAAAACTCCCACTAGTTTATGAAGGTGACAACATAGGAGACTCTCTATCATGAAGATCATGGTGCTACTTTGAAGCACAAGTGTGGAAAAAAAGATAGTAGTATTGCCCCTTTTTATGTATTTATTTATTCTCTTTTTTGGCCTTCTTTTTTTATTGGCCTTTCTTTTTTCCTTTTTTATTGGGACAATACTCTATGAATGATGATCATCACACTTCTATTTATATACAACTCAATGATTACAACTCGATACTAGAACAAACTATGACTCTATATGAATGCCTTCGGCGGTATACCGGGATAGCAATGATGCATGAGTGACTTATATGAAAATATTATGAACGGTGGCTTTGCCACAACTAAAATGTCAACTACATGATCATGCGGAGCAATATGACAATGATGGATCGTGTCATAGTAAACGGAATGGTGGAAAGTTGCATGACAATATATCTCAGAATGGCTATGGAAATGCCATAATAGATAGGTATGGTGGCTATTTTGAGGAAAGTATACGGTGGGTGTATGATACCGGCGAAAGGTGCGCGGTATTAGAGAGGCTAGCAATGGTGGAAGGGTGAGAGTGCGTATAATCCATGGACTCAACATTAGTCATAAAGAACTCACATACTTATTGCAAAAATCTATTAGTTATAGAAGCAAAGTACTACGCGCATGCTCCTAGGGGGATAGATTGGTAGGAAAAGACCATCGCTCGTCCCCGACCGCCACTCATAAGGAGGACAATCAATAAATACGTCATGCTCCGACTTCTTAACATAACGGTTCACCATACGTGCATGCTATGGGAATCACAAACTTCAACACAAGCATTTCTCAAATTCACAACTATTCAACTAGCATGACTCTAATATCACCATCTCTGTATCTCAAAACAATTATCAAGTTCCAAACTTCTCATAGTATTCAACACACTCATAAGAAAATTTTATTATTATTCTTGAATGCCTAAAATAATTAAAGAAAATTACCATGCTGTTTTGTAGGACTCTCAAAATAATCTAAGTGAAGCATGAGAGAACAAAAGTTTCTGTAAAACAAATCCACCATCGTGCTCTAAAAGATATAAGTGAAGCACTTGAGCAAAAATTATATAACTCAAAAGATATAAGTGAAGCACATAGAGTATTCTAACAATTTTCGAACCATGTGTGTGTCTCTCAAAAAGGTGTGTGCAGCAAGGATGATTGTGGAAAACTAACAAATAAATACTCAAATAATACAAGACACTCCAAGCAAAACTCATATCATGTGGTAAATAAAAATATAGCTCCAAGTAAAGTTACTGATAGAAGTAGACGAAAGAGGGGATGCCTTCCGGGGCATCCCCAAGCTTTGGATTTTAGGTGTCCTTAGATTATCTTAGGGTGCCATGGGCATCCACAAGCTTAGGCTCTTGCCACACCTTTTTCCATAATCCATCAAATATTTCCCCAAAACTTGAAAACTTCACAACACAAAACTTAAAGTACAAAATCTCGTGAGCTCCGTTAGCGAAAGAAAACAAAACACCACTTCAAGGTACTGTAATGAAATAATTATTTATTTATATTGGTGTTAAACCTACTTTATTCCAACTTCTCTATGGTTTATAAACTATTTTACTAGCCATAGATTCATCAAAATAAGCAAACAACACACGGAAAACAGAATCTGTCAAAAACAGTACAGTCTGTAGTAATCTGCAGCTAACGCAAGTTCTGGAACCCCAAAAATTCTAAAATAAATTGCTGGACGTGGGGAATTTATCTATTAATAATATTCAAAAAGAATTAACTCAATAGCACTTCCAAATAAAAACGCCAGCAGTTCTCGTGAGCGCTAAAGTTTCTGTTTTTTACAGCAAGATCAAAAAGACTTTCCCCAAGTCTTCCCAACGGTTCTACTTGGCACAAACACTAATTAAACACAAAAAAACATAACGAAAACAGAGGCTAGATAAATTATTTATTAATAAAGAGGATGAAAAATCAAGGAATAAAAATAAAATTGGGCTGCCTCCCAACAAGCGCTATCGTTTAACGCCCCTAGCTAGGCATGAAAGCAAGGATAGATCTAGGTATTGCCATCTTTAGTTGGTAATTCTTTAATGAGACATATATCACCCTTAGGAGTTTATTTATTTTTATTAATTATCAAACTTCTAGGCACAAAATCTAAAAAATCATTAGTAGCAAATGGTTCCTTAATGATAGCAAAAAGATTGGGATGAATACTTATAGATTTGAGATACGCAGTTTCCTTGCTAGAGGATTCACCCTTATTTTTAGGAACATACATAAGCTTGGCAATTTTAGTTGGAGGACTAGGAGTATTCTTTACGGAAGAAAAAGAGGTTCCCAAGTTGGTAATGATACCCTCAAGTTTATCGATTCTAGTGGAATCCCGATTTATTCTTTCATTAACTATGGGTTACTGCTCCTTAATATTTTTTCAAGTGACTCCTACTTTAGATCCATATTGAGTAATTTGGTTATGGATATTTTTATCCTATTTTCAATCAACTTTACGGTAGCAACTTTATTTTCAATAATTTCAAGTTTTTGCATTACATGCTCCAAAGTTAAGATAGTTCCATTAACCAAAAGAGGGGGTGAGCCAAACAAATCTGTCATAGCATTATAAGAATCAAAAGTGTGGCTACCCAAGAAATTCCCTCTGGTAATGGTATCAAGGACATATCTATGCCAAGGCATAATGCCTGCACAAAAGTTGCAGAGAAGAATGGAAGTAGATTGCATCCTAGTAGATCTATTTTGAGCATTGCAAATTCTATACCAAGCGTCTTTTAGATTTTCTCCCTCCCTCTGCTTAAAATTAAGAACTTCATTTTCGGGAGACAACGGAGAAGATAGAGAACTAGCCATAACAACAAGCAAGTAATCCGACACACAAGCAAACAAGAAACAGGAAAAAAGAGGCAAATAGAGAAACAGAGGGAGGATGGAGAGAGAGAGAGAGAGAGGGCAAATAAAACGGCAAGGGTGAAGTGGGGGGAGAGGAAAACGAGAGGCAAATGGCAAATAATGTAATGCGTGAGATAAGGGTTTGTGATGGGTACTTGGTATGTTGACTTTTGTGTAGACTCCCCGGCAACGGCGCCAGAAATCCTTCTTATTACCTCTTGAGCACTGCATTAGTTTTCCCTTGTAGAGGAAAGGGTGATGCAGTAGAGCAGCGTAAGTATTTCCCTCAGTTTTTGAGAACCAAGGTATCAATCCAGTAGGAGGCCACGCATGAGTCCCTCGCACCTACACAAACAAATAAACTCCTCGCAACCAACATGATAAAGGGGTTGTCAATCCCTTCACGGTCACCTACGAGAGTGAGATCTGATAGATATGATAAGATAATATTTTTGGTATTTTTATGATAAAGAGAAATAAAGATGCAAGTAAAATAAATGGAAAAGAAAATGACTAAGTATTGGAAGATTAATATGATGGAAAATAGACCCGGGGGGCATAGGTTTCACTAGAGGCTTCTCTCGAGAGCATAAGTATTACGGTGGGTGTCGGTGTACTAGAGTAGGGGTACCCTAGTACCCCGAACTTGTGCACGGGCGGTCGCAGCATCCCGCGGCAAGGCTTGCCGGGTGACCGCCAAGACCCTCCGTGGTTCCCTTGAAGACCATTCAAGAACAAAGTACTCAAACCAAGGCCCCGGCAAGAGGAGCTTGCCGGGAAGGCCAACCAAGGCCCCGGCAAGAGGAGCTTGCCGGGAAGGCCGACCCAGGCCCCGGCAAGAGGATCTTGCCGGGAAGAGACAAGACCCCGGCAAGAGGAGCTTGCCGGGAAGGCCACTCAAGGCATACCAAGAAAGCTTGCCGCGACGCGCCCTGCGTCCCGGCAAGGTCCGGTGAGCGACAAGCTTCTGGACTTGACAAGACGACGACCCCGACAAGGTACTTGCCGGGGGGCCCGCTGCCACTCTGTACCCACGCTCCAGCGCACCCACCTGCATGTCGCCATGAGGCTTCCTCAGGGGCGCGTGGCGGGAGCCTGTGCAGCCAGGGGTACGCGGTGGCAAGCAGAGATGAAGAGAAGGCCATCGTGGCAAACGGTGGCGCTCCTAACGATCACTTTTTGCACTGTTTGGGCAACTCAGACGGGCATTCAATGACCTTGTCCCCTGCCGTCAGAGTTAGGTAGGGTGCACTGTGTCCATAGTAGCGGTAGCTACACCTACCGCATTCGTTTCCATTTTTACCCTTCTAGTCTACGTTGCCACCTGTCGGTGACCCCTTGAAAGTATAAAAGGAGGCCCAAGCGCAACGTAGAAGAGGTTGGGCTCATTCTAAACATCAAGAACACTCTCACGCTCGGTCTGGTAGCGTCCGTCGCTCCTGAGCAAGAATTCAATACACACAAACAAGCAGCAGTAGGGTTTTACGCATCCGTGCGGCCCGAAGCTGGGTAAAACCGCTCGCATGTACTGCCTCGATCCGCTCTTTGTGCGGCCTCCGCCCCCCTCCGAACCGAAAGGGGCCCTGTCCCCATAGGTGTTGGTGGATCAGCTTCCCCGACATCTTTGGCGCGCCAGGTAAATCTTCATCGTCTTCATCGACATGCCACCGAAGAAGAAGGATTCGGAGGCAGCTGTTCCGTCTGCGTCGCTTTCACTGCCTCCGGAGCAAATGGGTGGTAGAGTGGACGCCGGCGGAAGAATGGGCGTCGACGAGGGAGCCCTCAGTGCGGCCAAGTCCAAGGACTAGGCGGCACAGACCTCGGCGTCCATGCGCGCACCGCGCCCCTCTCAGGAGGCGCGGGACCAGCAGCGTCATGGCGTTCGCAGCGCCATACGTCCGCTGGGCCAAGATCAAGCTGGCGGTTCTCGTGGCGCTCAAGACCAACATGCACGTCAACATGCTGGCTCGAGCGAAGTACGGTCGCCTGGACGGGGCACTGCTCCTTCTAGCAAGGACAAGGCTACCCTGATCCAAGATTTAGAAGAAACTTTTGCAAATCTGCGCAAGATCAACCTCAAGCTCAACCCCGAGAAGTGCGTGTTTGGAGTCCCTTCCGGCAAGCTTCTCGGGTTCTTTGTGTCTCAGCGGGGAATTGAAGCCAACCCCGACAAGATCAAGGCCATCGAGCAGATTGAAGCACCGAAGCGCGTCAAGGATGTGCGAAGGCTTGCCGGTTGCGTGGCTGCTCTCAGCAGGTTTATCTCTAAGTCTGCTGAGCGCACCCTGCCGTTTTTCAAAATATTGAAAAAGGCAGGTCCAATGAAATGGACTCCGGAAGCGGAGGATGCGCTGCAGGACTTGAAGAGGTACCTGTCCTCCACTCCGATACTTGTCGCACCTAAGCCACAAGAGAAGTTGCTGCTGTACCTAGCGGTAACCAATCAAGTGGTTAGTGCTGCGTTAGTAGCGGAGAGAGAGGTGGATGATGAGCCAGCGACCGCGACAAGTGAATCCAGCGACAAGCAGGGGGCTTCTCCGACAAGCTCTAGTCCCGACAAAGATGAATCTGTGCAGACGTGCAAGGAGGTGCAGAAGAAGATGGTGCAGCGCCCAATTTACTTTGTCAGCTCCCTTCTCCAGGGGGCTAGGTCGAGGTACTCTGGTGTGCAAAAATTGCTTTTCGGCCTTCTCATGGCCTCGAGAAAGCTGCGCCATTACTTCCAGGCACACGAGATCACAGTTGTCACTCGCTTTCCGCTGAAGAGGATACTATAGAATCCAGAAGCAACAGGCAGGATTGTCGAGTGGGCATTGGAACTGTCAAGCTTTGGCCTCAGGTTTGAGCGCACTGCAATAATTCAAAGCAGGGCATTGGCAGAGTTCATAGCAGAGTGGACGCCAACCCCAGACGAAGAAATTCCAAAGACGAGCATCCCCGTCAAGGAGACAAGCAAGGAGTGGCTGATGTACTTTGATGGTGCCTTCTCGCTGCAAGGCGCCGGTGCTGGCGTGCTGCTTATCGCACCCACCGGAGAGCACCTCAAGTACGTAGTCCAGATGCACTTTCCCAAGGAGCAAGCAACAAACAATACTGCAGAGTATGAGGGTTTGCTTGCCGGCCTCAGAATCGCAGCCGACCTTGAGATCAACAAGCTCATTGTCAGGGGTGACTCGCAGCTTGTCGTCCGCCAAGTGAACAAGAACTACCAGAGTCCATTGATGGAAGCTTATGTTGATGAAGTGAGAAATCTAGAAGCACACTTTGACGGCCTGCAAATGGAGCATGTTTCGCGAGCTCAGAATGACACTGCTGATGGCCTGTCAAAGTGCGCTGCACTAAAGTTGCCTGTGGAACCAGGGATTTTTGTGCTCAAGCTGACTCAACCATCCGTAACACCGTCGACTGGACAGAGAAAGAAGAGGAAGTTGGTTTCTGATGACTACTTTCTGGCAGAGCTTCCCCAAGCCGCCGCCAAGAAGGTCCCCAAGATCGACGCCAAGAGTGCTGAGGAGCAGTCTGCTCCGGCGAACCTCTTGGTTTGTTCCGTTGAAGCAAACGCTCCCAACAAGTTTTGCTCTGGCAAGCTTGCCGGGGAATATCACGCTCCGGCAGAGCCGCAGGTTCTTGCCGTGGAAGCGGATGTTCCCGCAGCAACAGATATGCCTTTAGTCCTTGTTGTCGAGCCACAAGCTCCAGCATGGGCGCAGCAGATTGTCCGTTTCCTTCAGACAGGAGAGCTTCCCGAAGAGCAAGAAGAAGCTGAAAAAGTAGCCCGACAGTCAAGTATGTACAAGTTTGTCGACAGCACACTGTACAGAATAAGACTCAACGGTGTGAAATTGAAGTTCATTCGCCGGAAAGATGGACAACAGCTGTTCGCAGAGATACATGGAGGCATATGTGGTCACCACATTGGCGCAAGAGCACTTGCCGGCAAAGCATTCCGACAAGGCTTCTTCTGGCCGACAGCCCTCCAGGATGCAACTGCACAAGTAGCCAAGTGTGAAGCGTGCCAGTTCCATTCCATGCAGATACACCAACCAGCTCAAGCTCTCCAGACGATCCCTTTATCCTGGCCATTTTCGGTTTGGGGGCTCGACATCCTCGGCCCCTTCCCCCGAGCTGTCGGGGGCTTTGAGTTCTTGTACGTTGCAATCGACAAGTTCACAAAGTGGCCGGAAGTGGAACCAGTGAGGAAGGTGACAGCACAGTCAGCAGTCAAGTTCTTCAGGTCGATTATTCGCCATTTCGGGATCCCTAACAGGATCATCACCGACAACGGCACGCAATTTACGAGCCGCACCTTCATGCAGTACGTCCAAGATCTTGGCGCCAAGGTCTGCTTCACTTTTGTTGCTCATCCGAGAAGCAACGGTCAAGCGGAGAGGGCAAATGCTGAAGTGCTGCGAGGCCTCAAGACCAGAACTTTCGACAAGCTGCACAAGTGCGGAAGAAACTGGATCGAGGAGTTGCCGGTGGTTCTTTGGTCGATCAGGATGACGCCAAATCGAGCCACTGGCCAGACACCCTTCGCTCTAATCTACGGAGCGGAGGCAGTTCTCCCCACGGAACTCGTTTACGGGTCGCCTCGAGTGCTCGCTTATGATGAGCTCGAGCAAGAGCAGCTGCGACAAGATGACGCGCTGCTCCTTGAGGAAGACCGTCTTCAGGCTGCTGTGCGAGCCGCTCGCTACCAGCAAGCTTTGCGTCGCTACCATAGCCGCAAAGTTAAGGCCAGAAGCTTCGAGGAAGGTGACCTTGTTCTTCGGCGTGTTCAGTCCGCCAAGAATTCCAACAAGTTGACGCCGAAGTGGGAAGGCCCTTATCGGGTGAAACGAGTCACTAGGCCCGGCGCTGTCCGCCTTGAGACCGAAGATGGCATTCCGGTGAGCAACTCCTAGAACATTGAACATCTTCGTAAGTTTTACCCATAGGGCGCGGTTGCCGGAAGCTTTTCCGGCAACCACCTTTTGTACAAGTCTTGCCGCTGTTGCATGTAATCCTTTGTACAAAGCCGGGCGCAGAACCCGTCCACCAGTAAAGTTCATGTGCCCCGCACATCTTGTCAGTTTTTCTTTATGCTATAATCCTTTTTCGCATATGTTATCTGACACTTTGTGCAGCACCAGACCCCGGTAAGCAATAACGAGCCCAAGGCTCCATATCATTACTTTATTTCTCTGTTTCTTTCTCAAAAGAAGGAAGGTTCCCTCGCCCACAAGGTTTACCGGGGGGGAAGGAGAAGATAATGGTGTGGACCAGGCCGTTCAAGAAAGTTTCTCCTTGCCGGGAAGCAGACGACAGAAAAGCTAAGTTGCTAAAGTTTGAGCAATCAAATTTTATTTTTTAAGTTATCTCCCTTGAACGACCGCACTTTGTATGGAAAACCTGTGCGCGGAGGAACCAACTCGTAGCTAGTTGCGCCTTTACTTTGTTTTGAGTCCGCTCAACAACTTAAGTGAGCTGATAGCGCCCTTACTTTGCTTCGAGTCCGCTCAACAACTTAAGTGAGCCGCTAGCGCCCTTACTTTGTTTCGAGTTCGCTCAGCAACTTAAGTAAGCTGCAACTAGTTGCGACAAGGTTTCTTGCTGGTAGCGGCACCGCCAGCAGGCTGCTGACGTCCCGCACTCAGCGCTCGCGGCCCAGGTGTCTGCACCGGCAAGTTCCCTAAAAGCGTAGGGTAAAAAGACATACAAAGGGAGGGATCAAGTAAAGGGAATAACATTGCAATCATTCCATAAGATAGAGTTATATTACAAAAATAACTTGTCGCGCCTCTAATAAAGTGTTCCCATGACATGACTGGCAGCGACAAGAAAAGAAGAAAACGGACAGCCTAATCTACGCGACCGCCGTCAACCCTTTTGACCTCGTTCACCCTATCCACAATGGGTGCGACGAGGGCCTTAAGTGCGTCAAGGTCAGCGTCCGCCGGCAGCCTCTTGAGGACGTTGGTGAGGTTGAGGCCCGGATTGCGGAAGGCCACCTTCACCAGCACCTTCTCCAGAACTCCGGCACAAATCGAGCGTGACTCGTCGGCCAACTACTTTGGGATCCGTTCCCGGAGTTGCTGGAGCGCCGCCGCCACGCCTTTGAAGAACAGAGTGAGCTTGGCGCTGGGTTGGAGTTCCTCGTCGGAAGAGTACCCGGAGCCTTCCACCCGGGGTTATAGCATGCATGCGAGAGGTCGAGTGTCCGTCCTTTTGCTTCTCTTTCGTTCGCAGGGCTCGCATATCCTGGCCAGACTGCTTGAGGACGAAAAGGAGAAGAAGGGCGCGCCGGCACCTGGGCCCCGGCAAGCCAGTATCGCTGGGGGCTGCCAGTGCCAAGAATCGTCCACGGCAAACGAGAGCTGCCGGGGGCTGCAATATCAGATAAGTCTTTCATCCCTCATCATGCATCCTCTTATGGACCGGGGAATGCAAAACCGCGTTTCTTCCCGAAAACTGCTGTGCTCCCTCAACTCTAGGCCCTGGGGCTCGTTCCCGGGGCCAAGTTTGGTCGTAGTCGCGGCAGCAAAGGGATGAAACGAGGAGACCGCACCCACCTCGTTCCCGCCTCCGTCAAAGGCGTGAGAAAGGTCGAGCGACGTGGGAAGGCGGCAGGGCCTATTGCCGGGAGATGAAATGTCTGTCCGAGGCATACCAAGGATTTGCTCCTTGGCGTGGGTTCAACTCGCGAGACAAATAACCCGGCAAGCATCCCCTTTTCATTAAAAAACATCCCACTCAGGTACAGTCCATAGAGGATGAAAAACATGAAAGAGAGGATTACAAGTTTTAGATACAGCTAAGGCCCGAAGGCTTACAAATTAAAAAGATAAGGTGCCCGTAATCCCTTTCCTGTCCCTCTCTTCAGGAGGCAGGTCAAGGAGGCGAAAAGGGCAAAAGGAGCGCCTAGGCGAGCTACGGGTGCCAGAAGACACCAAGAGAACATCCCGGGGGCCGTCCGAAGGCTGGACGGCGATGGCGGCGCTGGAAGCGGGGCTCGAAGACGGGGCGGCAGGACGTCAGCACGCTGTCGAGGGCACCACGCCCTCGTACTCCGACCTGACGGCCTTGTCGCCAGCCCTCTTCCCCTTCCGCAGCCTCCCTACGCCAGCCGCCCAAGGAGACGACCCCGGGGAGTTCAAGGAGCCGGCGACACGGATGATGGGGTCGCCGGTGCCGCGCGAAGCGGCGCCCGACCCTCGCCGCCATCGATGAAGGGCCTGGGTTCCCTTTCTCCATGGCGAATGAGAGAAAGGGGAGCAGAAGCTGAAGAAAGGAGGAGATGAGAGAGTGCGGGTTTCTGTGCTCCCCTCCCGCTCTTTATAAAGGAGCGAGGTGGGGGCTCGGCCGCCCCGCTCAGCGAATCAAGGCACGGGAAGAGCAGGGAGTCGGGGCCAACCCACTGCCTCTGCTCGCATGGCCCAGTTTCCCACTTCCACCGTCCGCGACCCCAAGCGCATGGGAGCCGCGTGGCGGGGATGCAGAACCAAGGCGACGGATGAGGCGGCCTCGCTCCGCCTCGTGATCGCGGGGAGTGGACGTCCCGAAAACCGCGCACCGGCCCCGTCCAGTAAATGCACCACGCCCCCACGCCTACCTCCGTTTAGGGAGGAGGGCGTGAACCGTTCCCATCATCGTGGCCTGACGCATGCTCGAGGGGCTTAGCCCCGCGCACGCCGCCCGCGTCACCCACGACGCCGCGTTTGACGCGTGCCGTTCTGGGCGTGCACGGTGGGAGCAGGGAGATATGCGGCGTGACCTAGGCCGCGCGTGCCCGTGCACTGTTTTGGGCCTGGCCCAACAGCGGTCGGCACCGTGTCTGGCCCAGGCCCGGGGGCTCCTGTCGGTGTACTAGAGTAGGGGTACCCTAGTACCCCGAACTTGTGCACGGGCGGTCGCAGCATCCCGCGGCAAGGCTTGCCGGGTGACCGCCAAGACCCTCCGTGGTTCCCTTGAAGACCATTCAAGAACAAAGTACTCAAACCAAGGCCCCGGCAAGAGGAGCTTGCCGGGAAGGCCAACCAAGGCCCCGGCAAGAGGAGCTTGCCGGGAAGGCCGACCCAGGCCCCGGCAAGAGGATCTTGCCGGGAAGAGACAAGACCTCGGCAAGAGGAGCTTGCCGGGAAGGCCACTCAAGGCATACCAAGAAAGCTTGCCGCGACGCGCCCTGCGTCCCGGCAAGGTCCGGTGAACGACAAGCTTCTGGACTTGACAAGACGATGACCCCGACAAGGTACTTGCCGAGGGGCCCGCTGCCACTCTGTACCCACGCTCCAGCGCACCCACCCGCGTGTCGCCATGAGGCTTCCTCAGGGGCGCGTGGCGGGAGCCTGTGCAGCCAGGGGTACGCGGTGGCAAGCAGAGATGAAGAGAAGGCCATCGTGGCAAACGGTGGCCCTCCTAACGGTCACTTTTTGCACTGTTTAGGCAACTCAGACGGGCATTCAATGACCTTGTCCCCTGCCGTCAGAGTTAGGTAGGGTGCACTGTGTCCACAGTAGCGGTAGCTGCACCTACCGCATCCGTTTCCATTTTTACCCTTCTAGTCTACGTTGCCACCTGTCGGTGACCCCTTGAAAGTATAAAAGGAGGCCCAAGCGCAACGTAGAATAGGTTGGGCTCATTCGAAACATCAGGAACACTCTCACGCTCGGTCTGGTAGCGTCCGTCGCTCCTGAGCAAGAATTCAATACACACAAACAAGCAACAATAGGGTTTTACGCATCCGTGCGGCCCGAAGCTGGGTAAAACCGCTCGCGTGTACTGCCTCAATCCGCTCTTTGTGCGGCCTCCTCCCCCCTCCGAACCGAAAGGGGCCCTGTCCCCATAGGTGTTGGTGGATCAGCTTCCCCGACAGTGGGTGAACAAATTACTATTGAGCAATTGACTGAATTGAGCATAGTTATGAGAATATCTAGGTATGATCATGTATATAGGCATCACGTCCAAGACAAGTAGACCGACTCCTGCCTGCATCTACTACTATTACTCCACACATTGACCGCTATCTAGCATGCATCTAGAGTATTAAGTTCAAGAGAATAGAGTAATGCTTTAAGCAAGATGACATGATGTAGAGGGATAAACTCATGCAATATGATATAAACCCCATCTTGTTATCCTCGATGGCAACAATACAATACGTGCCTTGCTGCCGCTACTGTCACTGGGAAAGGATACCGCAAGATTGAACCCAAAGCTAAGCACTTCTCCCATTGCAAGAAAGATCAATCTAGTAGGCCAAACCAAACTGATAATTCGAAGAGACTTGCAAAGATAAGCAATCATACATAAAAGAATTCAGAGAAGATTCAAATATTGCTCATAGATAAACTTCATCATAAACCCACAATTCATCGATCTCAACAAACACACCGCAAAAGAAGATTACATCAAATAGATCTCCACAAGAGAGGGGGAGAACTTTGTATTGAGGTCCAATAAGAGAGGAGAAGCCATCTAGCTAATAACTATGGACCCGTAGGTCTGAAGTAAACTACTCACACTTCATCGGAGGGGCTATGATGTTGATGTAGAAGCCCTCCATGATCGGTACCCCCTCCGGCGGAGCTCCGAAAAAGGCCCCAAGATGGGATCTTGTGGATACAGAAAGTTACGGCGGTGGAATTAGGGTTTTGGCTCCGTATCTGGTAGTTTGGGGGTACGTAGGTATATATAGAAGGAAGGAGTACGTCGGTGGAGCAACGTGGGCCCAACAAGAGTGGAGGGCGCCCCTGGGGGGTAGGCGCGCCCCCTACCTCGTGCCTTCCTGATTAATTGCTTGATGTAGGGTCCAAGTCCTCTGGATCATGCACTACTAGAAAAAGGGCTATAGATGGGATTGACACTAATGGCGCACCAGACAAGCGGTGCACCATTAGTATATACTAATGGCGCACCACCTTCTGATATGCCATTAGAGTTGAAACTACTAATGGCGCACCTGGCCCAGGGTGCACCATTAGTTTCAAATTTTTTTTAACTAGTGCGCCTGTCCAAACATACTAATGGCGCATCCAGACATAGTGCGCCATTACTAGTTGTAACTAGTAATGGTGCACCTGCCGGAAAGTGCGCCCCTAATGTTGTTTTTTAATTATATTTTTTATTCCCTTTTTTGCAAAACTACTAATGGCGCACTGTTCCACCGTGCACCATTACTAGTTTAAACTAGTAATGGCGCACTGTGGGACAGTGCGCCATTAGTATGTTTTTTTTGCAAAACTACTAATGGCGCACCTCAGAAGGTGCGCCATTAGTAACCTGGATTACTAATGGCGCATTTAGAGTTGGTGCGCCATTAGTAAGTGGGCAACAACAAGATATTTTGGATAGCCTCTCCTACCCACACTCACTTTCTCCCCACTTCATTCTCTCCACCTCCTCCTTGTCTCGGGTGCCTCCTCTTTTTCACCTCATTTCCACCATAGATTCATTCAATTTAAGTGGTTAAATTACCTTGTTTTGATAGGTAAGTAAGGGGGGAAGCTATATTTATGTTGTTCTCCCTACAACAATGTGCACATGCACTTTTTATGGCCTAGCTAGATCTATGTATGTTCGTGGTGTTGCATATGTTTGTGGTGTTGCATATGTGTTTGTGTTTGGAGGTGTACCGGTATTTGAAATGCGATAGTTGCCAATATTTTGCCGGAATGTTGATTCATTTCCGTTTCGGCGAGAATTTTGGCATTAAGCATTCTTTTTGGTCCTATTTTTAGGGAAAGTCATGCCAAATTTTTTCTTGGTTCTAAAATATCGTTTTGCTCTACCCCGCAGGCGACCATGGTCCGCATGATGACCGAAGGCATCGTGAATAGGTTTTTGAGGTCCGCGAAGGCCGAGATGCTTCAAAAGAACGAGACGGAGATAAGATGTCCGTGTCGAAGATGCAAGCTGAAGAGCCTTATTGCGGACCCGGAATCCGGGCAGGTGCGGGACCACCTGCTCTTGCGTGGTTTCATGGATGGCTATCGGTGGCAAGGTGATGAAGATGACTACGAAGTCGTCCATGGGGGCCGGGCAAGAAATGAGGAAGGGCAGCAAGACAACCACCGCGGCTCGGGCGGGCGAGAAGACGAAGAATCCCCAGGAGATGATCACGACGGTGATGCTGTACACAGTCATCATGTAGAAGATGCAGGACATGATGATGAGGAAGATGCCGGAGCAGACGACGGGCATGATCATGAAGATGATGATGCCGGCGGAGCAGACGACGCTGGACCATCGATGGGCTGGGTGCAGGACCCTCATATTCAAGAGCTGCTTCTCAAGCAGACGGATAACGCAAGAGCTGCCGCCCGAGAGAAAGCCAAGATGGATCAACTTGAGTTAGACGCGGTTACTCCATTGTATGAAGGATGCAGGCCCGAGGATACCCGCCTGAAAGTAACGCTCATGGCTCTGGAGATGAAGGTAAAACACAAAATGACCGACGCATGCTTCGACGAGAACATGTCATTCTGGCACGAACGTCTTCCCAAGGGGAACAAGTGCCCGACCAGTTTGGAGGAGGCGAAGAAAATCGTGTGTCCTCTGGATTTACCGCACGTGAAATACCATGTGTGCATGAACAATTGCATCATTTATCGGGACGAGCACGCGGAGTCTACCATATGTCCGGTGTGCGGCGTCACTCGATACAAGAAGAGGAAGAAAGCTCCTCGAAAAGTGGTGTGGTACTTTCCGATCACTCCTCGTCTGCAGCGGTATTTCGCGGACCCTAAGGTAGCAAAGCTCCTGCGTTGGCACGCGGATAGGGAGGAGAAGAAGCGAGAAGATGACGCAAATGATCCGGAGATAGATAAAAAAGACAAGATGCTGAGTCACCCTAAGGATGCGAGCCAGTGGCAAGCGTTGAACTTCGAAGACCTAGAATTTGGGAACGATCCAAGGAACATCGTGCTGGGCGCGAGCACCGATGGAGTCAATCCGTTTGGCAGCCAGAGAAGCACACATAGCACCTGGCCTGTGTTTGTGTGGATGTACAACCTTCCCCCCTGGTTGTGCATGAAGAGGAAGTACATTCACATGAGTATGCTAATTGAAGGACCGAAACAACCAGGGAACGACATCAATCTGTATCTGGGGCTGCTGAAAGAGGAGCTTGACACGCTGTGGAAAACGCCAGCCAATACGTGGGACGCCGCAGAGAAAGAATATTTCCCTATGAGAGCCGCGCTGCTCACGACGGTGCACGACTATCTCGGTTACGGATATGTCGCGGGGCAGGTGGTCCACGGATTTTCTGGATGCGTCAGGTGCATGGATGACACAACGTATCGCCAGCTAGATAGAGATCCCGGGTCTTCGAAAACCGTGTTCATGGGACATCGAAGGTGGCTTCGCGACGATGACCCGTGGAGAAAACGCAAGGATCTGTTCGATGGTGAAACCGAACCCCGAGGACGCCCGCGTACGAGGAGCGGGGAGGAAATAAACGAGCTGTTGAAAAATTGGAAAGATTGCCCACTGCCGGGAAAGAAGCAAAAGGCGCCAGAGCCGGGAAAGAAGTGAAAGGCGCCAGAGCCGCTGCTGAAGGTATGGAAAACGAGGTCAGTTTTCTGGGACTTGCCGTACTGGAAGATCCACCGTGTGCCTCACAGCCTTGATGTCATGCATATCACGAAGAACGTGTGCGAGAGTCTGCTTGGTACCCTGCTCAACATGCCAGAGAGGACCAAAGATGGGCCGAAAGCAAGGGCAGACTTGAAATCAATGGGCATCAGGCAGGAGCTTCAGGCTATATATGATGATCATGATGATGATGATGATGATGATGATGAGGCGAAGCAGGACATGGGAAGTCGTCGCAAAGGCAAAAAGGCCAAGAAGACCGGAAATGACTACCCTCCCGCGCGCTTCACTCTAAGTCAGGAGGAGATCGAGCAGTTTTTCACCTGCCTCGTAGGAGTAAAACTTCCTTACGGTTACGCGGGGAAGATAAGTAGATACCTAGACCCAGCGAAGCTGAAGTTCAGCGGGATGAAATCTCACGACTGTCACGTGCTGATGACGCAGATACTTCCAGTTGCAATCCGTGGGATCATGGACGCGCACGTCCGTGAAACCCTATTTGGCCTATGCAACTTTTTCGACGTCATCTCTCGGAAGTCTGTTGGCGTGAGGCAACTCAGAAGGCTACAGGAAGAGATCGTGGTGATACTATGCGAGCTTGAGATGTACTTCCCGCCCGCATTCTTCGACGTTATGGTGCATCTGCTGGTCCATATCGTGGACGATATCATCCAACTCGGGCCGACGTTCCTGCACAGCATGATGCCGTTCGAAAGGATGAATGGTGTCATCAAAGGATACGTTCGCAACATGTCACGTCCAGAGGGAAGCATAGCCAGGGGCTTTCTGACCGAAGAGTGCATCTCCTACTGCACGAATTATCTAGGCATCGAGAACCCCGTTGGTCTGCCCGTCAACAGGCACCTCGGCAGGCTCGCTGGATGGGGTCACCGTGAGGGTCGTCGCGAAATGCATGTCGACTTCGAGGGTCGACTCGCCGACTTTGAAAGAGCAAACCTAGTCGCGCTACAACACATAGACGTGGTCGATCCTTGGGTGGTACAGCACAAAACCTTTATTAAGAAGACGTACAATGACCGAGGCCAACAGAGGACGGACGGAGATATACTCAAAGAGCACAACTCATGTTTCACGCGTTGGTTCAAGCAGAAGCTTCTGTCGTACCCTTTACATGAGGATTCTTCCGCGGAAGAACAACTCATATTCGCCTTGTCACAGGGCGCCGAGCACAACCTGATGACCTATGAGGCGTACGATATCAACGGCTACACATTCTACACCGAGGCCAAGGACATGAAGAGCGATGGTTATCAGAACTCCGGGGTAACGATGGAATCCTACACCGGTAACGACAAGGACAGATACTACGGAAGGATCGAGGAGATCTGGGAGCTGAGCTACGCTGGAGAGAAGGTCCCGATGTTCCGTGTCAGATGGGCCAAGAGCGTCCTAAAAGAAGACCGGTATTTCACCACCATGGTTATACCCGAAGCCAAATCCAAGACCGCGGGCGCAAACGTCACCGCGAAAAATGAGCCATGGGTACTGGCTTCCCAAGTGGACCAATGCTTCTTCATTACCGACCCGTCAAAGCCCAGTCGTGTTGTCGTGAGGAGAGGCAAAAGGAAGATCATCGGAATGGATGGAGTAGCCAATGAGCAAGACTTCGACAAGTACGGCGACCCGAGGATCGAACATGACGACGATGATGAAGTAGCAGCATACACCACAAGAAGAAGCAGGACCACCCTACCTAAAGGACGTCCGTTCCACAGAAGAACTCCATTTGCGAAAAAGAAGGGCAAGAAGATTGTGAACAGATAGCTAGCTAAGATCGATTGTATTTAAATCGTAGCCTTCATTTCTCGATTGTATTTCATGGGCACTTTTTGAACTATCATGAATATTTTTAAATTTCATGGACACTCGATCTCGATCCCCCTCCATCTCGATCGCTATCCCACCTCGCCAGATCCGGTCCCCCTCGCCGCCGAGCACCCCCTGGTCCACCGGCCGCCGCCGCCGACCCCCCGCACCCTCGATTCCCCTACTCAACCGCCGCCGCCGACCCCCCGCACCCCTCCCCTACTCAACCGCCGCCGCCGACCCCCCGCACCCCGCGCACCCTCCCCCGCTCCACCGGCATTACTGTTTGATGATATTTTTTAAAAAAATATTACTGTCTTATAAAAAAATATTACTGTTATGATTTAAACAAGTTTGAACATATTTAAACACAAATAAGTATCAAACAACATTTTAAATGCATAAAAAAATTTGTGGAGCCTGGGAATCGAACACAGGACCTCCTGGTGTGAGAACTGGCTGCTGACCAGTCGAGCTAGTAGAGGGAACTTGGTGTGGATCAGGTCAGGTGGAAGATAACCTGTTGGCTCGAGCAGAAATAAAAAAAATACTAATGGCGCACCACGGTGAGGTGCGCCATTAGTATGGATGTACTTATGGCGCACCGAGGGGTGGTGCGCCATTAGTATTGTGCCTGATCCCCCTTCCTCTCCCCTTCGCCCGATCCCCCCTTCCCTCTCCCCCTCGCCAGTTCCCTCTCCCTCGTCCCTCCCTCCACCGCGCCGCCGCCGCCGCTGCCCTCTCCCTCTAGCCTCTCTCCCTCCCTCGCCAGATCCACCTCTCGCCCAAACCTAACCCGACGCCGTCCGCCCGCGCCCGCTCCACCGCCGCCGCCCTGCCTCGCCCTCTCCGCCCTCTTCTCGCCCTTGCCCTCTCCCTCCCTCGCCCTCTCCTCGCCTTCCCTCTCCCTCGCCCTCTCCCCGCCTTCCCTCACCCTCGCCCTCTCCCTCCCTCGCCCTCTCCTCTCCCCCAGAGCCCAGAAAGCCTCGCCGCCGTCGCACCGTCCCGGACAACCACCTCTGCACATCGGTCGCCGGCCGCGGGGAGACACCAGCGCTTCTTCTCGCTCGGGACGCGCTGCTCGTCAAGGTAATCCTCGATTTGCTCTTCTCTTCCCTTCCCTTCCCTTCCCTTCCCTTTGATTTTCTCATGCGCTTTGGCTTCCTTTGCTCACGCAGGTGCACGCGTCAGATGCCACCAACCTTTGATTTGCTGGCCGTGGCACAAGCAGCTCTGCCTGCACATCTGGTTTGGTCTCTTAGACTAGGTATAATCCCAGCCCCCTCTCCTCTGCCCTGCTCTTTCTCTGCCTGTGCTGTTTAGGGATGGAATGCATGCCCAACTGTGCGATTGCTTAATTTGTCTAGCCATTATTCTAGCTGATTAGGTTGGTTCTTTAGCTGTCCCCATGTAATTACTCAGCCCGATCAAATTGCCTGGAACTCGTTGGCGAAAACCATTAGTAATTAGATAAGTGAACTTTTGCATCTTATTTTTCACACAAAAACCCTCTTTTGGCACTTGAAAAATGAAAATTTATTTTTTTATTACAAAAAGTTAGAACCTCCCATGTGCAATCTTGTTTGGCATGCTAAGCACCATGTTTGTGCCAACTATCGTCACATTATATAAAATTGACATGGATATAGCCATGAACTTGGTCATTTGGCTTGAAAGCCATGAACCTTCATATTTTTTAGGAGAGATGCCTCCCAAACAGACACATCTCCGTCCCATTCACATATCTTGTTCTAGAAAAACTGTTTTGAGAACCATGAAACTAGATGGAAAACTATTTGAGAACCTCAGACAGCATTTCAAATACTCCATCCAATTCAAAATAGTGCACAGTAGTTTTGCCCCAAGCCAAACTTTGTAAATATCACCAAGTTTATAGAGAAACATATCATTGACATTTTTCCCTATAATCAACCTGGTCCAAATTTACAAGGTTTGGTTTTTGAACAGAAACTAACATGCAATGTATTCTGAAATGTTAGGAATATAGTATAATGCAAAAGCACTGCCAACCAGCAATCAAACTAAACTGCGACAACCATTGGTGATTTTATCTGCTTGGTGTCCTCGTTGGCGCTAGGACCCTAGCATAGCAGCGTGCATACGTGTCTGTGCTGTGCACGGAACTGACCGATGTCAGGGCGGGTTTCACTACGTTTCAATGGTTCTGGTAGGCCGAGCCACCTGCAATTTTTGTGCATTCCATCCCTAAACACCACCACGCAATCAACTGTTGGAGTATGTCTGTTTCCCAGTGCTGTTTGGAGCAGCAGCAGGATCCTTCTTGTACTCCTAACATAGCAGGTTGCTTGTACTTCATGTTTGACAGTTTGAGTACTTCTTGTTGAAGGTTGCTGGTACTTCATGTTTGAGCAGTGAACATGACAGGTTAATTTCAGATATGACACTGTTTGGACATTAATTTGAGTAGATGAACATTTTGTGGTTCTGCTAGGACTTGCTCCAGATTTTTTAACCCTAGGATTTCTTTTCTTTTAGTTCTTTTCTTACAGAAAATTTACTGAAAATTCAGAAACTTGGAGTAACCTGTGGACTGTACTTTTGTGATCTCCTACTCCTGAATTTTCATGTCACTTGTGCTATTGCCAAGCATGACATGGCCATTTTTTATTCTGTTTTTGATGGAGCTTGGTGTGTGTTGTTTCGTACTACTAAGCAACCTATTTTGAAGTGAGTAATCAGCATGAGCAAAAATAGACGTTAGATCTTAGCGCTAATGAGAGATGAAAATGTCACATATATATGGTCTACTGCTTGCATACAGAGAACAACCTATGAAGCTGTATTTCTGAAATGTGGTGATGATCTTATCTGCAAGAATGAAAATGATGAGCTATGTTTCTAAAATGTGGTGATGATCTTATCTTAGCTGTATTTCTGAACTGGTAGCTAAGTGTATTACTTGTGATGATGCTGCTGCTGCTGTACTACTTGTGATGATGTTGCTGCTGTACTACTTGTGATGCTGCTGCTAGTTGTGATTTTGTCAAGTGATGCTGCTGCTACTTGTGATCTTCTAAAATGACCCCTTTCTCCTGAAACGTTGATTAATTTCCGTTTCGGTTGAGAAATGGGGCACTCCTAGGTCAAGAAAATTAGCAAAGGTCATGCCCAATTTTCTTGACCTAGAAGGTGCCCGATTCTCAACCGAAATAAAAATTAATTTGCTTTAGTGGTTGGATTAGTTTAGTATTTTTTTCACACACTCAGACACCCTTGCTTGCCATGTGTGTGAGAGAGATAGTGAGAGGAGACAAGAAGAAGGGGGTTAGGAAGATGTTGCCTGCTCATCAAAGCTAACCATCTCCCCCTTTTCACCCCTTTTCCTTTGTCTTTTGTGGGTTGCAAGGAAGCTACTGTCTTAGCTAGCTTAGCTTGTGCACAAATCCCAGTGTTACAATCTAGAAAATTAGCCTGCAAAGATGAGGTCCCATGCTGGCTGTACCACTGCATCATGCAACAGTGCCTTCAAGATCCAAGGCAATATCACAAACATCATAGGCAATTTGACCAAACTCACAACCTTGTATCTTTGCAGCAACCAACTTTCTAGACACACCCCTCAAGAACTAGGTTACCCTGAGAACGTGGACTTGGACCTTAGCAACAACACACTAACAGGTTCTATCCCAAAACACCTAGGCAATATCACAAACATCTCTCAATTGTTCCTTGACAATAACCAACTTTTTGGCGACATTCCTCGAGAATTAGGTTATTTGGTCAACTTAGAGATCTTGTTCCTTGACAATAACCAACTTTTTGACCAAACTTTGTTCCTATTTAGAGAGAAACATGGCCAACAACGATGAGGCCGGGGGTTCGGGCGTCAAGGCATTCTGGGAGCTGTCCCAGGAGATGGAGGAACAACCTCACTTGTATGAGGACGCCGCCTTCCCCACCGATCCTGAGACCACTGATGGTACCGCCGAGGATGACCCCACTGATGCCACCACTGATGGTGCCGCCGAGGATGCCACCACTGATGATGGCGGCGCACGCACAGATGGCAGCCAACCGAAGAGGCAACGGAAGGACCGGCGCCCGACCGTGCTCCGCACCCTCAAGGAGGAAGTTACTGAAGTGGACTCCGACGGGAATCCAACGGCGCCCGAACGAATAGTCAAGGGGTACTCGCTTCAGCTCGGGTGCATTCTCCGGAGCACCGTCTCGATCAACACCGAGAACCTGAGGCATCCTGACCGAGGGAATTTGCGCAACCTCCTCTTCACGAAGCTGCACGAACGATACAAGTTCCCCGCTGAATTTGAAAACACAAGCCTCAAAGGGAATAAAGTGAACAATGCTGCCCTCACAAAGATGAGCAAGGCCCTGTCTACTTGGAAAAGCAATGTGAAGAGAATGATCGAGAAAGGTGAGAGTTATGAGAAGATCAAGGAGAAAAATCCTTCGATCACCGAAGATGACTACAACGACTTCAAGATCAATTGCTCGAGCACCGCAAACTCCGAATCAAGTAAGTGGGGGAAAGAAATGCGGGAGCTGAACTTAGGGGAACACACACTCGGTCCCGGCGGTTACAGAGTGGCGGAGCCTATATGGGACAAGGAGGAGGCGGACCGTGCCGAGCAAGGCCTACCGCCCCTCTTCGATAAATACGGTGACAAGCAGACCAGGAACTTTGTCAGGGCCCGGTACAAGAAGGACCCGAAAACAAAGGAGCTTACCACGGATCCGAAGACCAGGGCGCTTGAGCTTGTTCTGGTAAGGAATACACCCCCGCGTAATTAGCTCCATATGGTTGCATTCTAATTAATGAAGCCAAATTTCTAAATGGTTCACATTCCTTCCGCAGGCGACTGAAAGCAGTAGCGCGGGGTCGACTAAGAGCAACCCTTGGGACACCACTCTAAATAGGGCGTTGAATGTAATGAAGAACAAGGATAAGCTCAGTAAGTCGACGTCAGCTGGTCGTGTGGCCGGCAAAGGCTTGTCGACAAAATGGTCGTCATACTATAACACTGGTGGGCGAAAGGAGAAAAAGACCAGCTCGGAAAGCCAGGCGCACGAGGTTCAAGAACTCAGGGCACAGCTGGCGCGGATTCCGGAGATTGTCCAAGAGCAAGTGCAACAACAACTCGGAGCGACGATCACCGCCATTGTGCCTACCTTGATCAAGGGGATTAGTGCGTGGATTGCGGGCGGCTAACAGGGGCCGCCCCCGATTCCTAGCTTCACGGCCAGCAACTCGCATGGCGGGGCCATTGGTGTCTCCGGCGGAGGCGGCATTGGTGTCTCCGACGCCGGCATGGGAGCTTAATGCACCTGGGTGTACGCCGGCCGACACCTCTGCAGCAAGCGGCCCCTCCGTCAACTGCACGCCCGCCGTTGGCGGTTTCTCGACATTAGCCGAGCTCGACGCCATCATCACGGTAACTAATTAAGCCTCTCTCGGCCGAGGACTTCATCTCCTTGCCTTTGACTGGGCATCCCTAACACCCTACATGTTTTCGCAGGGCGCCGCCGACGTTCCATGCACTCTCCTGCACTTCGTGAACAACGAGTTGGTCGATGTCGCCAAGGGCAAAATCGTTCAACCGGGCAACCCCTTGTTCCACGGTACCCAGATGCCACCCAACTTGTTTAGGGTTCAACTGGTTCGGGTGCTGCCAGGCTGCGACGAGTTGTTACCTCCGATTCGACCCGTCGGGGCCGACGATGATGACGTGATGACCCTCAGCGCCTGCCTGAGCTGGCCCTTGCTTTGGCCGAAGAGCCAGATTCGTTTGGGGGCGGGGGACACCACCCCAAAGACAACACCGCCAGTCGTGCCAGTGCCAAGTCGGCCCCATGGCAAGACCGCCGCAACGGTGCCGGACATCCCTATGCCACTGGATCCAAACATGCAGATGGCACAGGATCAGAACGATGACGATGATACATTTGCCAACGTCGATCAGTACTTTGCCGATCATGGGTACGGTGGCGACTTCATGGGGCCTCCTTCTCAAGAACCCAACCCAACAAAAGACGTGCGCAATCTAGCTGGTACCACGGAGAAGCCAAGTTGCAACAGGCGTCGTCTGCAGTTCAGCTCTCAGGAGACGCCTCCAGCTGCCGACTTCACCGAGCCTTAGATAGGCAAGGTGCGAAATATGATCAGCCCAACACACTCAAGAAGGCGGTCTGTGAGCAGAACTCGGTCCCATTACAGGAGAAGAAGAAGGCACGCAAAAGAAAGACTAACAAGGGTGCGGGCCAGCCGGCACCGAGTACGATCTATGCTCAGGATGGGCCACCTTCACCTGAGGATATCTCGAGGAGGGTGCATGTGGCGGGTAGGCCGATGCTACCGAGAAATATGCTCGATGCTGCAACCGGTGCTATGCGGAGTCTGCATGACAGTGTTCTTTCTTTGGAGAAGCGGCATCTCGCAGAGAAGGATGTGGCATACCCGGTTTTCGCGGCCAAGGTGCCAGAGGGCAAGGGCTTTGTGGATAACTCCATCGGGGGTACGATCGTCCTGCGGTTTGATGACATCCACGCTATGTTGAACCTTCATCCGCTGCACTACACCTTCGTTCGGCTATTTTCGCTGAGTATGGAGATGCGGATCATTCGCGACAAGACCCCGGACATCGTGATAGTCGACCCCTTCTACATGCGTGCCAAGATCTTGGGCAGCGCTGGGGACCGGCAAGTCGCGAGTTCTTACCTCGAAGGCGTCATTCTGGCAAACCAAGATAAGGATAACTTCCTCGTGCCTTACTTTCCCGAGTAAGTCCTCCCCTCAACCGCCCCGTAACATATGAATTCTTAGATTTCGATCGTTTTTCTTTTAACATTCCGTGTTTTCTGCAGTGACACACATTGCACGCTCATCCTCCTAAGCCCCAAATATTCCATGGCCACGTATTTCGACCCGGACCGTCAGTCGAACGTAGACTACACAAATGTCAAGAAGGTTCTTGATGATGTTCTCCCCGGCTACGTCAAATCTGGAGGCACCTTCACCAGGCCTATTCGTAAGTACGGCAAGCACGTGTTCTCCCACAATACGACGTTCTGCTGCGTCAAGCAGCCGCCTGGCGGTCAGAAGGGTGCCTACTACGCCATCCATCACATGCGGGCGATCGTACGGGACCATCATCAACTTCTGCTACCGAGTAGACTCAAAGATTGGGCCGCGAGCGTGTCGGCAATCCAGGACGCGGACATCAGACAAGAATTCTTTCGCATCCAGTCGGAGTTTGCGGAAATCATCCATCAAGATGTCCTTCGTACCTCGGGGCAGTTCTACCTCAGAAATCAACCGTCCAACAGTGACATCGACACAATCCTACAAATGCAGGCTGACAACGCCCGTTGTTTCATGACTCCCACGATAGACAGTGGCTTCATCCACGCTCCGGTCCCTTGAGTCGAGTCGAAAGCAGTGATGCTGTGTCTAGTTCTGAAACATCGATTGGCTCATGTTGTAATTAAACTTTAATGAACTTGTAGTATGTCTCTTTGGTTTCGAGAGTCGTTCAACTTAAGATGTAATCGATGCTATTAATGTCTTGCTTTTCTCTTCCGATCGTTCTGTTGCATACTTATATATTGCTTATGTATTGTCTGTGAATTGGTACTAACGTTTCGTTTGGCTACTGCATAGCGATGCCGTGGTATGTCGTGTACAAGGGTAAGGTTCCCGGAGTCTACGACGACTAGGAGGAGTGTCGGAGACAGGTTCACCGATTCAGCGGTAACAGTTACAAAGGGTATGCCACTAGGGCCGAGGCCGAATCTAGATACGCCCGCTATCTAGCGGGAGAGGGGAGGGAGCGTTGGAGGAACCGGATGAAGACAAGTTTCATCGTGATGATGCTCATCGTGATGACCACAGCTCTCTTCTATGTGATGGTAGTTTAGATGATCGATATCGACTTGTAATGTGAAGACAAACTCGCGGTCTCGAGACCTGTAATATAATGTTCTATCTTTGTTCGGTCTTTTCAATTTGGAGACTAATATGATGAATTGTATTCGAAGACTAAAATGATGAATTGTATTCAGAGACTAATCTTCTATTGTATTCGATGAATGCGTTGTTGATGTGTGCTGTTTATATTTTGTCCAATTATACATTTTGTACCCTGTGCAAAAAACAGAAAATAAAAAATAAAAAAACCTAATATTCATACTAATGGCGCATCACATCATAGTGCGCCATTAGTATGCCAAAGGATACTAATGGCGCATCATTAAACAGTGCGCCATTAGTATGCCGAAGTTACTAATGGCGCATCTTGTTGTCGTGCGCCATTAGTATGGCAAAGCACTTGGGTATACATGGCCCCCTGGGAGGCATACTAATGGCGCACTGTTGTATATACTAATGGCGCATCTGAGGTGCGCCATTAGAATACCAGATACTAATGGCGCACCAGTGGTGCGCCATTAGTAAAATATACTAATGGCGTGCTACTAATGGCGCACCACTAATGCGCTATTAATGGCCAAATTAGGTGCGCCATTAGTAGGCCTTTTCCTAGTAGTGATGTTCGTTCCGAAAATCACGTTGCCGAAGGTTTCATTCGTTTGGACTCCGTTTGATATTCTTTTTCTACGAAACACTAAAATAGGCAAAAAAACAGCAATTCTGGGCTGGGCCTCCGGTTAACAGGTTAGTCCCAAAAATAATATAAAAAACCGTATAATAAAGCCCAATAATGTCCAAAACAGGATATAATATAGCATGGAACAATAAAAAATTATAGATACGTTGGAGACGTATCAAGCATCCGCAAGCTTAATTCCTGCTCGTCCTCGAGTAGGTAAATGATAAAAACAGATTTTTTTTATGTGGAATGCTACTTGGCATAATTTCATTGTAATTCTTCTTAATTGTGGTATGAATATTTAGATCCGAAAGATTCAAGACAAAAGTTCAATATTGACATAGAAATAATAATACTTCAAGCATACTAACTAAGCAATTATGTCTCTTCAAAATAACATGGCCAAAGAAAGTTATCCCTACAAAATCATATAGTCTGGCTATGCTCAATCTTCACCACACAAAGTACTTAAATCATGCACAACCCCGATGACAAGCCAAGCAATTGTTTCATACTTTTGGTGTTCTCAAACTTTTTCAATCTTCACGTAATACATGAGCGTGAGCCATGGACATAGCACTTTAGGTGGAATAGAATGATGGTTGTGGAGGAGACAAAAAAGGGAAGATAGTCTCACATCAACTAGGCGTATCAACGGGCTATGGAGATCCCCACCAATAGATATCAATGTGAGTGAGTAGGGATTGCCATGCAACGGATGCACTAGAGCTATAAGTATATGAAAGCTCAACAAAATGAACTAAGTGGGTGTGCATCCAACTTGCTTGCTCACGAAGACCTAGGGCATTTTGAGGAAGCCCATCATTGCATTTATACAAGCTAAGTTCTATAATGAAAAATTCCCACTAGTATATGAAAGTGATAACATAGGAGACTCTCTATTATGAAGATCATGGTGCTACTTTGAAGCACAAGTGTGGTAAAAGGATAGTAGCATTGTCCCTTCTCTCTTTTTCTCTCATTTTTTTATTTGGGCCTTCTTTTTTCTTTTTTATGGCCTCTTTTTTTCGTCCGGAGTCTCATTCCGACTTGTGGGGGAGTCATAGTCTCCATCATCCTTTCCTCACTTGGGACAATGCTCTAAAAATGATGATCATCACACTTTTATTTTCTTACAACTCAACACTTAGAACAAAATATGACTCTATGTGAATGCCTCTGGCGGTGTACCGGGATATGCACTGAATCTAGAGTGACATGTATGAAAGAATTATGAACGGTGGCTTTGCCACAAATACAATGTCAAGTACATGATCATGCAAAGCAATATGACAATGATGGAGCATGTCATAGTAAACGGAACGGGGGAAAGTTGCATGGCAATATATCTCGGAATGGCTACGTAAATGTCATGATAGGTAGGTATGGTGGCTGTTTTGAGGAAGGTATATGGTGGGTGTATGATACCGGCGAAAGGTGTGTGGTATTAGAGAGGCTAGCAATGTAGAGTGCGTATGTTCCATGGACTCAACATTAGTCATAAAGAACTCATATACTTATTGCAAAAATCTACAAGTTATCAAAGCAAAGTATTACGCGCATGCTCCTAGGGGGATAGATTGGTAGGTAAATACCTTCGCTCGTCCCCGACTGTCACTCATAAGGAAGACAATCAATAAATAAATCATGCTCCGACTTCATCACATAACGGTTTACCATACGTGCATGCTACGGGAATCACAAACTTTAACACAAGTATTTCTCAAATTCACAACTACTCAACTAGCATGACTCTAATATCACCATCTCCATATCTCAAAACAACTATCAAATATCAAACTTCTCATAGTATTCAACACACTCATAAGATAATTTTTATTATTAATCTTGAATGCCTAACATAATTAAAGCAAATTACCATGCTGTTTTGTAGGACTCTCAAAATAATCTAAGTGAAGCGTGAGAGAACAATAGTTTCTATAAAACAAATCCACTCTAAAAGATATAAGTGAAGCACTAGAGCAAAAACTATATAACTCAAAAGATATAAGTGAAGCACATAGAGTATTCTAACAATTTACGAATCATGTGTGTCTCTACAAAAAGGTGTGTGCAGCAAGGATGATGGTGGAAAACTAACAAATAAATACTCAAATAATACAAGACGCTCCAAGCAAAACACATATCATGTGGTAAATAAAAATATAGCTCCAAGTAAGGTTACCGATAGAAGTAGACGAAAGAGGGGATGCCTTCCGAGGCATCCCCAAGCTTTGGCTTTTAGGTGTCCTTAGATTATCTTGGGGGTGCCATGGGCATCCCCAATCTTAGGCTCTTGCCACTCCTTGTTCCATAATCCATCAAATCTTTACCCAAAACTTGAAAACTTCACAACACAAAACTTAAAGTAGAAATCTCGTGAGCTCCGTTAGCGAAAGAAAACAAAACACCACTTCAAGGTACTGTAATGAACTCATTATTTATTTATATTGGTGTTAAACCTACTGTATTCCAACTTCTCTATGGTTTATAAACTATTTTACTAGCCATAGATTCATCAAAATAAGCACACAACACGCGAAAAAACAGAATCTGTCAAAAACAGAACAGTCTGTAGTAATCTGTAGCTAACGCAAGATCTGTAACCCCAAAAATTCTAAAATAACTTGCTAGACGTGAGGAATTTATCTATTAATCATCTTCAAAAATAATTAACTAAATATCACTTTCCAAATAAAAATGGCAGCAATTCTCGTGAGCGCTAAAGTTTCTGTTTTTTACAGCAAGATTAAAAAGACTTTCCCCAAGTCTTCCCAACGGTTCTACTTGGCACAAACACTAATTAAACACAAAAAGTACAACCAAAACAGAGGATAGATAAATTATTTATTACTAAACAGGATCAAAAATCAAGGAATAAAAATAAAATTGGGTTGCCTCCCAACAAGTGCTATCGTTTAATGCCCCTAGCTAGGCGTAACAGCAAGGATAGATCTAGGTATTGCCATCTTTGGAAGGCAATCCATACGTGGCTCTCATAATAGATTCTTAAGGTAATTTAATTTTCTTTCTAGGGAAGTGGTCCGTGCCTTTCCTTAACGGAAATTGGAATCTAATATTCCCTTCCTTCATATCAATAATTGCACCAATCGTTCAAACGAAAGGTCTACCAAGAATAATAGGACATGAAGGATTGCAATTGGTATCAAGAACAATAAAATCTATGGGCACATAGTTCCTATTTGCAACAATAATAACATCATTAATTCTTCCCATAGGTTTCTTAATGGTGGAATCCGCAAGGTGCAAGTTTAAAGAGCAATCATCAAAATCACGGAAACCTAGCAAATCACACAAAGTCTTTGAAATCGTGGAAACACTAGCACCCAACTCACACAAAGCATAGCATTCATGATCTTTAATTTTAATTTTAATAGTAGGTTCCCACTCTTCATAAACTTTTCTAGGGATAGAAACTTCCAACTAAAGTTTTTCTTCATAAGATTGCATCAAAGCATCAACGATATGTTTAGTAAAAGCTTTATTTTGACTATAAGCATGAGGATAATTTAGCATGGATTGCAACAAGGAAATACAATCTATCAAAGAGCAATTATCATAATTAAATTCCTTGAAATCCAAAATAGTGGATTCATTAATATTTAGAGTTTTGACTTCTTCAATCCCACTTTTAACAATTTTAGCATCAAGATCTAAAGATTCCGAATTTTTGGAACGCCGTCTAGATAAAGGTGGATCATAATCAGTCCCATAATTTTCAAGATTCATATTGCAAAACAAAGATTTAATAGGGGAAAAATCAATAACTTTTAGATCTTCATATTTATTATCATGGAAACTAGAAGAACACGCTTTTATAAAGCAATCTTTCTTAGCACAAATCCTAGCGGTTCTTTCTTTGCACTCATCAATGGAAATTCTCATGGCTTTGAGAGACTCATTGATATCATGCTTAGGAGGAATAGATCTAAGTTTCAAAGAATCAACATCAAGATAAATTCTATCAATGTTCCTAGCCAACTCATCAATCTTAAGCAGTTTTTCTTCAATCAAAGCATTGAAATTCTTTTGCAAAGTAATAAATTATTTAAAATTAGATTCAAAATCAGAGGACATCTTATTATAATTTCCATAAGAATTGTTCTAGGATTTACCATATTATTAGAGGAATTACTAGGATACGGCCTAGGATTAAAGTTTCCTCTATACGTGTGGTTACCAAAGTTATTCCTACCAACAAAATTCACATCCATAGATTAATTATTATTATCAATCAAAGTAGACAAAGGCATATCATTAGGATCAGAAGAAACACTTTTATTAGCAAATAGTTTCATAACTTCATCCATCTTTCCACTCAAAACATTAATTTCTTCTATCGCATGCCATTGAGAATAATTAACCATAATATTATCTAGGAGTTTAGTAGCTTCTCCTAAAGTGATTTCCATAAAAGTGCCTCCCACGGCTGAATCTAGAAGATTTCTAGAAGCAAAATTCAATCCGGCATAAAAATTTTGTATAATCATCCACAAATTCAAACCATGCGTAGGGCAATTACGTATCATTAATTTCATTGTCTCCCAAGCTTGTGCAACATGTTCATGATCAAGTTGCTTAAAATTCATAATATCGTTTCTAAGAGAGATGATCTTAGCAGGAGGAAAATACTTAGAGATAAAAGCATCTTTGCACTTATTCCATGAATCAATAGTATTTTTAGGCAAAGACGAAAACCAAGCTTTAGCACGATCTCTAAGCGAAAAAGGAAATAGCTTCAATTTAACAATATCATTGTCCACATCTTTCTTCTTTTGCATATCACACAAATCAACGAAGCTATTTAGATGGGTAGCGGCGTCTTCACTAGGAAGGCCGGAAAACAGATCTTTCATGACAAGATTCAGCAAGGTAGCATTAATTTCACAGGATTCAGCATCAATAAGAGGAGAAATCGGAGTGCTAATAAAATCATTGTTGTTGCTATTGGTAAAGTCACATAATTTGGTATTATCTTGAGCCATCATGACAATCAAGCAATCCAACACACAAGCAAACAAGAAACAGGCAAAAAGAGGCGGATAGAGAAAGAGAGAGAGGATAGAGAGAGAGGGCGAATAAAAAGGCAAGGGTGAAGTGGGGGAGAGGAAAATGGAAAATAATGTAATGCGGGAGATAAGGATTTTGTGATGGGTACTTGTTATGTTGACTTTTGCGTAGACCTCCCCGGCAACGGCGCCAGAAATCCTTCTTGCTACCTCTTGAGCACTTGCGCTGGTTTTCCCTTGAAGAGGAAAGGGTGATGCAGCAAAGTAGCGTAAGTATTTCCCTCAGTTTTTGAGAACCAAGGTGTCAATCCAGTAGGAGGCCACGCACGAGTCCCTCGCACCTACACAAACAAATAAATCCTCGCAACCAACGCGATAAGGGGTTGTCAATCCCTACACGGTCACTTACGAGAGAGAGAGAGATATGATAGATATGATAAGATAATACTTCTGGTATTTTTATGATGACGATGCAAAGTAAAATAAAAGGCAAAGGAAATAAATGAGTATTGGAATATTAATATGATAGAAGATAGACCCGGGGGCCATAGGTTTCGCTAGTGGCTTCTCTCGAGAGCATAAGTATTCACGGTGGGTAGACAAATTATTGTTGAGCAATTGACAAAATTGAGTATAGTTATGAGAATATCTAGGTATGATCATGTATACAGGCATCACGTCTGAGACAAGTAGACCGACTCCTGCCTGCATCTACTACCATTACTCCACATATCGGTCGCTATCTAGCATGCATCTAGAGTATTAAGTTCAAGAGACTAGAGTAATGCTTTAAGCAAGATGACATGATGTAGAGGGATAAACTCATGCAATATGATGAAAACCCCATCTTGTTATCCTCGATGGCACCAATACAATACGTGTCTTGCTGCCCCTACTGTCACTGGGAAAGGACACCGCAAGATTGAACCCAAAGCTAAGCACTTCTCCCATTGCAAGAAAGATCAATCTAGTAGGCCAAACCAAACTGATAATTCGAAGAGACTTGTAAAGATAACCAATCATACATAAAAGAATTCAGAGAAGATTCAAATATTGTTCATAGATAAACTTGATCATAAACCCACAATTCATCAGTCTCAACAAACACACCACAAAAGAAGATTACATCGAATAGATATCCACAAGAGAGGGGGAGAACTTTGTATTGAGATCCAAAAAGAGAGAAGAAGCCATCTAGGTAATAACTATGGACCCGTAGGTCTGAGGTAAAATACTCACACTTCATCGGAGAGGCTATGGTGTTGATGTAGAAGCCCTCCGTGATCGATGCCCCCTCCGGCGGAGCTCCGGAACAGGCGCCAAGATGGGATCTCATGGATACAGAAAGTTACGGCGGTGGAATTAGGGTTTTGGCTCGGTATCTGGTAGTTTGGGGGTACATAGGTATATATAGGAGGAAGGAGTACGTCAGTGGAGCAACAAGGGGCCCACGAGGGTGGAGGGCGCGCCTGGGGGGTAGGCGCCCCCCTACCTCGTGGCCTCCTGATTGATTTCTTGACGTAGGGTCCAAGTCCTCTGGATCATGTTCATTATGAAAATCACATTCCCGAAGGTTTCATTCTGTTTGGACTCCGTTTGATATTCCTTTTCTTGGAAACCCTAAAATAGGCAAAAAAAACAGCAATTCTGGGTTGGGCCTCTGGTTAATAGGTTAGTCCCAAAAATAATATAAAAGTGTATAATAAATCCCAATAATCTCCAATACAGAATATAATATAGCATGGAACAATCAAAAATTATAGATACGTTGGAGATGTATCACCCGTAGGACAAAACGGATCTACTCAAACATCATAGGATAGACATACATCATTGGGAAATAATATATAGCATTGAGCACCATGTTTAAGTAGAGATTACAGCGGCTAAGAGAGAGGTTACACCACTTCATAGAGGGGGGTAGAGTTGGTGATGATGGTGGTGAAGTTGTTGGTGAATATTGCAGTGATGATGATGGCCACGGCAGCGTTTCGGCGCCACCGGAAGAGAAGGGGAGAGGGGGCCCCTTCGTCTTCTTCTTCCTTGACCTCCTCCCTAGATGGGAGAAGGGTTTCCCCTCTGGTCCTTGGCCTCCATGGTGTGGGAGGGGCGAGAGCCCCTCCAAGATTGGATATGTCTCTCTGTCTCTCTCTGTTTCTGCGCTCTTAGATTCTTCCCTTTCACTGTTTCTTATATTCCCGGAGATCCGTAACTCCGATTGGGCTGAAATTTTAACAAGATATCGATCCGGATATTAGCTTTCTTGTGGCGAAAGAAGGGCATCAACTGCCTTACGGGGTGGCCATGAGGGTCAGCGGCGCGCCCCCTGCCTCGTGCCTCCCTCGGGCACCGTCTCGCATGGATTTTTCTTCCCAAAAATCATATATATTCCAAAAAAATCTCCGTCAGTTTTTATCCCGTTTGGACTCCGTTTGATATGGATATTCTGTGAAACAAAACATTCAACAAATAGGAACTAGCTCTGGGCACTGGATCAATATGTTAGTCCCAAAAATAGTATAAAAAGTTGCCAAAAGTATATGACAGTTATAGAATATTGGCATGGAACAATCAAAAATTATAGATACGACAGAGACGTATCAATGGCCAGCTCCGCCGCCACGAGCTCTTGGGAAGGAGGGACGCATTGTCGAGCAGAGACCCTCGCCGCCACCATCGAAGGGTCGGCGCCCCCTCTCGCCATGGCTGATGAAAGAACGGAGTTGAGGTGGAAGAAGATGAATGATTAAAGATTGTGGGATGCCATCCCCCTCCCCCTTCTTATAAAGGGGAGGGGTCGGGGCTCGGCGGCTCCACTCATCCAATCCGGCCATCAGGGGCGTAGGGAATCGACACCGACCCGCCGCTCCAATCAGCGACAGTCTGGTTTCTCACTTCATTATTTAGGGCCCGTGCCCCCCACGCGCGTCCACCGCCTTCCACCTTGGGGGCATGGGGGACAAATGGCGAGCAAGCAGAAATCAAGGGGACAGGTGAGGCGATCATTCTCCACCCTATGATCATGGGGCGCGGGCGCCTTGAAGACCACGACCCGAGTCCACTCAGTAAATGAGTCGCGCCTCTGCGTTTTCTTCTTTTTACGGGGAAGGCGCGGGCCGCCTCTTTACCATTTACTGCGACATGACGCATGCGTGCGGGAACCACCCCACACATGACCCCCACGTCACGCGTGACCCTCCATGTCACGTGTTTAATGTGGGTCGTGGGGAAGCGCGCAGCGGACGAAAAAGTTACTGTAGTAAAAATCCGCCCCGCCTGCCCACGCATCATTCTGGGCCTCGCCCAACAACGCGTCATGCTTATGTGCAGCCTAGGCCCGGGGGCTCATGTCGGTGTACAAAAGTAGGGGCTCTCCTTTGTACCCCTTTACTTGTGCACGAACAGTCAGAGTCGCGCCTGCAGCCGCACTGAGCAGGGCAGAGGAGGGAAGCCGAAGAATGAGACAACCGAAGCAACGCCAAGACCAGAGACACAAAGAGCAAGATGGCTAGGTGGACTCCCCTGGCAAAACCCTTGCCGGGGCAGCCTCCACAGCCCCGGCAAGAGCCTTGCCAGGGCAACTTTCCCAATGACAGCAGAGCGCGCCGCCCTTGAGCCAAGGGGTTCCAACACCATCAACCACATCAGAACCAAGGCTCGGGAGGCACCTCCATGGTGGCATGCAGATCTTTGTGGAGATCATAAATACACAAGATCAGATGAGGACCAGAAGACGATGATCCTTGACAAGATCCTTGCCACAGAAATCCACGAGGCCCCCGGCAAGATCCTTGCCGGGGACGACCGCGGTGCCATAGAAGACCCTTGCCGGGCCCCAGGCAAGACTCTTACCGAGGACATCTGCGGGGCCACAGCTAGGCCCCCGTCTGCTAAGACTCCATCGCCGCTCCAATGCAACTGCTAGCTCAACCAGCTGGGCAGGCATCTGCGTGGCAGCGTGTAGCCTCCACACCGACTCAGCAAGCACCTGTGTGGTGGCATGCAGATCTTCATGAAGGCTCCGCCACCACGCCAGCCCAGCAGCCAACCAACATGGCGCTACAATGCCTCGTCAGCTTGTACGCGCGTCAGAGCCAGGCGAGGTGGCGACAGCTGGGATGAGCTTCCTTTCCGTCCCGGATAAAGCAATAGGGGCATGTCGGCAGCGCATTAAATGTGTTTTTCCAACGGTGCCAGAGGATAGACTCAGCCACTATACACGTTTCCACCTCATGTGTGCCATTGTGGCAACCCCTTTTGTCTATAAAAGGAGGCCCGAGGCATACTGGAGGAGGATTCGGATCTCTGGAAGTAGACACACACCGCAGCTAGTTCAAGAACTCAAGAACACTCAAATATACATCAAAGCAGGACTAGGGTATTACGCGTCTCCGCGGCCCAAACCTGGGTAAACGATCCTTGTGCTGACCACCAGACCCGCTCTTTGCACAACCCCGTGCCCGCCAACCGTAGAAGGGATCCCAGTGATTCCATAGGTGTAGTTTCCACCGACACAATATGCTAGTAAAACACTAGACAATGCCCAGAGAAATTATGCTACTACTGAAAAAGAATTTTTAGCAGTTGTATTTGCTTGTGATAAGTTCAGACCTTATATTGTTGATTCTAAAGTAACTGTTCATAGTGATCATGCTGCTATTAAATATCTTATGGAAAAGAAAGATGCTAAACCTAGACTTATTAGATGGGTTCTCCTACTACAATAATTTAATTTTCATATTATTGATAGAAAGGGAGCTGAGAACCCCGTTGCAGACAACTTGTCAAGATTAGAGAATGTTCTTGATGACCCACTACCTATAGATGATAGCTTTCCTGATGAACAATTAGCTGTCATAAATGCTTCTCGTAGTGGTCCATGGTATGCTGATTATGCTAATTACACTGTTGCTAAATTTATACCACCTAGTTTCACATGCCAGCAAAAGAAAAAGTGTTTCTATGATTTAAGACATTACTTTTGGGATGGCCCACACCTTTATAAAGGAGGAGTAGATGGTGTTATCAGACGTTGTGTACCTGAGCATGAATAGGAACAGATCCTACGCAAGTTTCACTCCGAGGCTTATGGAGGACACCATGCTGGAGATAGAACTGCACATAAGGTATTGCAATCCGGTTTTTATTCGCCTACTCTCTTCAAGGATGCCCGTAAGTTTGTCTTGTCTTGTGATGAATGTCAAAGAATTGGTAACATTAGTAGATGTCAAGAAATGCCTATGAATTATTCACTTGCTATTGAACCATTTGATGTTTGGGGCTTTGATTATATTGGACAGTTTCCTTCCTCTAATGGGTATACACATATTTTAGTTGTTGTTGATTACGTTACTAAGTGGGTAGAAGCTATTCCAACTAGTAGTGCTGATCATAACACCTCTATTAAGATGCTTAAAGAAGTTATTTTTCCGAGGTTTGGAGTCCCTCGATACTTAATGACTGATGGTGGTTCACATTTTTATTCATGGTGCTTTTCGTAAGATGCTTGCTAAGTATGATGTTAATCATAGAATTGCATCTCCATATCATCCATAGTCTAGTGGTTAAGTAGAACTGAGCAATAGAGAGCTTAAATTAATTTTGCAAAAGACTATTAATAGATCTAGAAAGAATTGGTCCAAGAAACTTGATGATGCATTATGGGCCCATAGAACTGCATATAAAAATCCTTTGGGTATGTCTCCATATAAAATGGTTTATGGAAAAGCATGTCACTTACCTCTCGAACTAGAGCATAAGGCATATTGGGCCATTAAAGAGCTCAATTATGATTCTAAACTTGCCGGTGAGAAGAGACTATTTGACATTAGCTCACTTGATGAATGGAGAACCTAGGCCTATCAGAATGCCAAACTGTTTAAAGAAAAAGTTAAAAGATGGCATGACATAAGGATACAAAAACGTGAGTTTAATGTAGGTGATTATGTATTCTTATACAACTCTTGTTTAAGATTTTTTGCAGGAAAACTCCTCTCTAAATGGGAAGGTTCTTACATTATCGAGGAGGTCTATCACTCCGGTGCCATAAAAATCAACAACTTCGAAGGCACAAATCCGAGGGTGGTGAACGGTCAAAGAATCAAACATTATATCTCAGGTAACCCTATAAATGTTGAAACTAATGTTATTGAAACGGTAACCCCGGAGGAGTATATAAGGGATACCTTCCAGAATGTTTCAGCCTCCAAAAAGGAAGAGGTATGTGGTACGGTAAGTAAACCGACTCCAAAACATTTCTAATAGCATTTTTTCTCCGTTTTGGAATATTGAAGAAAATAGGAAAATAAGAAGCAGTCCGGAAAGGACACGAGGCATCCACGAGGGTGGAGGGCGCACCCTACCCCCCTGGGCGCGCCCCCTGCCTTGTGGGCACCTCGTGTGCCCTCCGAACTCCATTTTCTTGCATGATACTTCTTTTGGTCAGTAAAAATTCATTACATAATCTACCGAAGGTTTTGACCACCATACCACGCAAATTTCCCCTGTCTTTGTTTCGAGTTGTTTTTCTGATAGATCTAGATCACCATGACATCTTCAAGCGCCCCCAAGGACAAGTTTTTCGAGAGGGTCATCAACCCCTACCTCATGGAGGTGCTGCAACACCCTCAAACCATTGAGTTGCGTGAGGGGGTGTTGCGCATTCGCAATGTTGAGGGACCAAGAAGGGCCGGAAGCGTGGAGACAAGACTCGAAGCAATGGAGCAACAAGTTTTCAAGTGCTAGGGGATGGTGGAACACGGACTCAACGCCAACCACATGATGATCGCGGAGTTCACCAACAAGCACAAGTTGGATGCCAAGGACATTGGGGAGACCATCTTCAAGCTTCACCATAAAATCGAGCACCTCCAAGCCCAGATCTATGACCTATAAAACCAAAACTATGAGTATGAATATAGATTCAAGAGGATGAGTTTGGCTGCAGATTTGAGGATCTCGGAGACTCAATCATCCTTCTATGATGGTGAGCCTATGCCTTGGAAGACGGACGACAATCCTACATCATCAACAACTCCATCATCACTACCACCAAAGGAGAATTGAGTATTGGGTATGGGCACTCCCCTTGGCAACTGCCATGCTTGGGGGAGTGCCCCGGTAACGTCTCACCATCACACTTTTTATCTTTATCATTTTTCTTAGTTCGATCCTTTTGGTAATATCTTGATCCAGTAGAATAAAGTTTTAGTATGATCTAGTTTTGAGTTTTTCTTTATGATCCTTCTATGTAATCAAGTCCGTGAGCTATATATAATAAAGATTAGTTTTGAGTCAAGGGCTTGGTTATCTTGCTATGGGCTTGAGGGAATAAAAGAGAAAGAATAAAAAGAAATAAAGAGATCATATGGATCTTGTGGAGAGTAATGACTTCACATATAAAGAGTATGATGAATAAAAGTTGTTGAGAGTTGACAAACATAGTTTTGGTCATCGTTGCAATTAATAGGAAGTAATAAAGAAAGAGAGGTTTTCACATATAAATATACTATCTTGGACATCTTTTATGATTGTGAGCACTCATTAAAATATGACATGCTAAAAAGTTGATGTTGGATAAGGAAGACAATGTAATGGTTTATGTTTTCGTACATCCGACATAAATTATATTGTCATGGATCATCCAACATGTTGAGCTTGACTTTCCCCCTCATGCTAGCCAAATTCCTTGCACCAAGTAGAGATACTACTTGTGCTTCCAAATATCTTTAAACCCAGTTTTGCCATGAGAGTCCACCAGATCTACCTATGGATTGAGTAAGATCCTTCAAGTAAGTTGTCATTATTGCAAGCAATAAAAATGATCTCCAAAATATGTATGATTTATTAGTGTGGAGAAAATAAGCTTTATATGATCTTGTGATGTGGAAGAAATAAAAGCGACAGACTGCATAATAAAGGTCCATATCACAAGTGGCAATATAAAGTGATGTTCTTTTGCATTAATATTTCGTGCATCCAACCATAAAATCACATGACAACCTCTGCTTCCCTCTGCGAAGGGCTTATCTTTTATTTTTGTCCTATACTTATTACACGAGTCATGGTGATCTTCACTTTTCCTTGTGGGTTTTCATAAACTATTATTGTTGACATTACCCTTGAGGTAAAAGGTTGGGAGGCAAAACTATAAGCCCCTATCTTTCTCTATGTCCGATTAAAGCTTCATACCCATAAGTATTTCATGAGTGTTAGCAATTGTGAAAGACTAAATGATAGTTGAGTATGTGGACTTGTTGAAAAGCTCTTATATTGACTCTTTTCGATGTTATGATAAATTGCAATTGCTTCAATGACTGAGATTATAGTTTGTTAGTTTTCAATGAAGTTTTTGATTCATACTTGAAATTCTGAATGAATTGTTACTTTAGCATAAGAAATCATATGACAATATATATATATATATATATATATATATGTTGCTGTTATAAGAATGATCATGATGCCCTCATGTCTGTATTTTATTTTATCGACACCTCTATCTCTAAACATGTGGATATATTTTTCGATATCGTCTTCCGCTTGAGGACAAGCGAGGTCTAAGCTTGGGGGAGTTGATACGTCCATTTCGCATCATGCTTTTATATCGATATTTATTACATTATGGGCTGTTATTACACATTATGTCACAATACTTATGCCTATTCTCTCTTATTTTACAAGGTTTGCACAAAGAGGGAGAATGTCGACAGTTGGGATTTTGGGATGAAAAAGGAGCAAATATTAGAGATCTATTCTGCACAACTCCAAAAGCCCTGAAACTCCACGGAAGTTAGTTTTGGAATATATAAAACATATTGGGCAAAGAAAGCACCGGAGGGGGCCACCAACCATCCACGAGGGTGGGGGTGCGCCCCCTATCTCATGGGCCCCCTGGCAGGCCTCCGGTGCCTACCTTTGGCTATATGAAGTCTTTCGCCTTGGAAAAAATCATAAGCAAGCTCTCGGGACGAAACAGGAGCAAATATTAGAGATCTATTCTGCACAACTCCAAAAGCCCTGAAACTCCACGGAAGTTAGTTTTGGAATATATAAAACATATTGGGCAAAGAAAGCACCGGAGGGGGCCACCAACCATCCACGAGGGTGGGGGTGCGCCCCCTATCTCATGGGCCCCCTGGCAGGCCTCCGGTGCCTACCTTTGGCTATATGAAGTCTTTCGCCTTGGAAAAAATCATAAGCAAGCTCTCGGGACGAAACTCCGCCGCCACGAGGAGGAACCTTGGCGGAACTAATCTAGGGCTCCGGTGGAGCTGTTCTCCCAGGGAAACATCCCTCCAGGAGGGGGAAATCATCACCATCGTCATCACCATCGATCCTCTCATTGGGAGGGGGTCAATCTCCATCAACATCTTCACCAGCACCATCTCATCTCAAACCCTAGTTCATCTCTTGTATCCAATCTTTGTCTCAAAACCTCAGATTGGTACTTGTGGGTTGCTAGTAGTGTTGATTACTCCTTATAGTTGATGCTAGTTGGTTTACTTGGTGGAAGATCATATGTTCAAATCCTTTATGCATATTAATACCCTCCGATTATGAACATGAATATGCTTTGTGAGTATTTATGTTTGTTCCTAAGGACATGGGAGAAGTCTTGCTATAAGCAGTCATGTGAATTTGGTATTCGTTCGATATTTTGATGAGATGTGTGTTGTCTTTCCTCTAGTGGTGTCATGTGAACGTCGACTACATGACACTTCACGATTGTTTGGGCCTAGGGGAAGGCATTTGGAAGTAATAAGTAGATGATGGGTTGCTAGAGTGACAGAAGCTTAAACCCAAGTTTATGTGTTGCTTCGTAAGGGGCTGATTTGGATCCATATGTTTCATGCTATGGTTAGGTTTACCTTGATACTTCTTTTGTAGTTGCGGAAGCTTTCAAGCGGTGTTAATCATAAGTGGGATGCTTGTCCAAGTAAGGGCAGTACCCAAGCACCGGTCCACCTACATATCAAATTATCAAAGTACCGAACACGAATCAGCTAAACGTGATGAAAACTAGCTTGACGATAATTCCCATGTGTCCTCAGGAGCGCTTTCCTTTATATAAGAGTTTGTCTAGGCTTGTCCTTTGCTACAAAAAGGATTGGGCCATCTTGCTGCACCTTATTTACTTTTATTACTTGTTACCCGTTACAAATTATCTGTTACCGATAATTTCAGCGCTTGCAGAGAATACCTTACTAAAAACTGCTTATCATTTCCTTTTGCTCCTCGTTGGGTTCGACACTCTTACTTATCAAAAGGACTATGATAGATCCCCTATACTTGTGGGTCATCACTCAACGCCAACCAAAATATGTGTATACCCATTAGAGGAAGGAAAATTTCCCATGTAATCAAATCCCCAAACATCAAATGGTTCAACATCAAGTGAATAGTTCATAGGCATTTCTTGATGCTTATCGATATTACCTATTCTTTGACATTCATCACAAGATAAGACGAACTTACGGGCATCCTTTAAGAGAGTAGGCCAATAAAATCCAGATTGTAATACCTTGTGAGCAGTTCTATCTCCAGCATGATGCCCTCCATGAGCTTCGGGGTGACATTTCCATAGGATTTGTCCCTGTTCATGCTCAGGTACACAACATCTAATAATATCATCTACTCCTTTATAAAGATGTGGGTCATCCCAAAAGTAATGTCTTAAATCATAGAAGATTTTTTTTCTTTTATTTGTATGTAAATCTAGGTGGTAAATATTTAGCAACAATGTAATTAGCATAGTCAGCATACCAAGGAGTACTATGAGCAACATTTATTGCAGCTAACTGCTCATCAGGAAAACTATCATCAATAGATAGTGGGTCATCAGGCACATTTTCAAGCCTAGATAAATTATCAGCTACTGGGTTCTCAGCTCCTTTTCTATCAATGATATGTAAATGAAATTCTTGTAACAAGAGAACCCATTGAATAAGTCTAGGTTTAGCATCTTTCTTTTCCATAAGATATTTAATAGCAGCATGATCTCTGTGAACAGTTACTTTGGGATCAACAATATAAGGTCTAAATTTGTCACAAGCAAACACCACTGCTAAGAATTCCTTTTCAGTAGTAGCGTAATTTCTTTGAGCATTGTCTAGAGTTTTACTAGCAGAATGAATAACATTCAATTTCTTATCAACTCTTTGTCCTAGAACATCACCAACAACATAATCACTAGCATCACACATAATTTCAAAAGGCAAGTTCCAATCAGGTGGTTGAACAATAGGTGCAGAAATTAAGGCTTTCTTGAGTGTTTCAAAGGCTTCTAAACAATCATAATAAAAAACAAAGGGAATATCCTTTTGAAAATATTCGTCAGAGGCCTAGAAATTTTAGAGAAGTCTTTGATAAATCTCCTATAGAAACCAGCATGACATAAGAAACTACGAATACCTGTTATATCTTTAGGACATGTCATTTTCTCAACTGCATCAACCTTAGCTTTGTCCACTTCAATACCTCTTTCAAAAAATTTATGACCCAAGACAATGCCTTCATTATCCATAAAGTGGCACTTCACCCAATTCAAGACAAGATTTGTTTGTTCACATCTCTGTAAAACTCGATCTAGATTGCTTAAACAATCATCAAAAGACTCCCATAAACAGAGAAGTCATCCATGAAAACCTCAACAATATTTTCACAAAAGTCAGAGAATATAGCAGTCATACATCTTTGAAAGGTAGCAGGTGCATTACATAAACCGAAAGGCATACGTCTATAATCATAGGTTCCAAAGGGAAAAGTAAAAGTGGTCTTTTCTTGATCAGGTTGAGAAACAGGTATTTGTGAAAACCAGAATATCCATCAAGGAAGCAAAAGTGTGTGTGCTTAGATAACCTTTCAAGCATTTGATCAATAAAAGGCAGAGGGTAATGATCTTTTCTAGTTGCTTTGTTTAATTTTCTAAAATCAATTACATTATATGACATGTAACAATTATTTGTGGAATAAGGTCATTCTTATCATTAGGAACAATAGTTATACCTCCTTTCTTAGGGACACAATGAACAGGACTTACCCATCTACTATCAGCTATGGGATAGATTATACCTGCTTCCAGCGGTTTTAATATTTCGGTTCTTACCACCTCTTTCATCTTCGGGTTTAACCGACGTTGGTGATCAACAACGGTTTTAGCATCAGATTCCATATTAATTCTGTGCTGACATATAGTGGGACTAATGCCCTTTAAATCATCGATAGTATATCCAATAGCAGCTCGGTGCTTCCTTGTAACTTTCAATAATCTTTCTTCTTGTTGTTCTGAAAGGTTAGCACTAAAAATAACAGGATATATCTTCTTTTCATCAAGATAAGCATATTTCAAAGTGTCTAGAATTTTTTTTTAATTCAAACACAGGATCACCTTTAGGTGGAGGAGGACCTCCTAGAGTTTCAATAGGCAAATTGTGTTTAAGTAGAGGCATTGTTCAAAGAAAATCTTATCTATTTCATTTCTTTCATGCATATGAAAATCATTTTCATGGTCTAGCAAATATTGTTCTAAAGGATCATTAGGTGGTACAACAATAGAGGCAAGACCAATTAATTCATCCTTACTAGGCAATTCTTTTCATGAAGCTTTCTACTAAAGTTGGAAAATTTAAACACATGAGACTTGCTACCTCTTGAGCATGCGTTGGTTTTCCCTTGAAGAGCAAAGGGTGATGCAGCCAAGTAGGTAAATATTTCCCTCAGTTTTTGAGAACCAAGGTATCAATCTAGTAGGAGGTAACACGCAAGTCGCCTAGTACCTGCACAAACAAACAAGAACCTCGCAACCAATGCGATAAAGGGGTTGTCAATCCCTTCATAGCCACTTACGAGAGTGAGATCTGATATTGATAATAAGATAAATATGTTTGGTATTTTTATTGTATAGATTGGAAAATAAAGATAGCAAAATAAACAACGATAGAAATAATATGATGGAAAATAGACCCAGGGGCCATAGGTTTCACTAGTGGCTTCTCTCAAGATAGCAAATTCTACGGTGGGTGAACAAATTACTGTCAAGCAATTGATAGAAAAGCGCATAGTTATGAGAATATCTAGGCATGATCATGTATGTAGGCATCACGTCCGCGACAAGTAGACCAAAACGATTCTACATCTACTACTATTACTCAACACATCGACCGCTATCCAACAGAGTATTAAGTTCATAAGAACAGAGTAACACATTAGGCAAGATGACATGATGTAGAGGGATAAACTCAACAAATATCATATAAACCCCATCTTTTTATCCTCGATGGAAACAATACAATACGTGCCTTGCTGCCTCTGCTATCGCTAGGAAAGGACACTCCAAGATTGAACCCAAAGCTAAGCACTACTCCCATTGCAAGAAAGATCAATCTAGGCCAAACCAAACTGACAATTCGAAGAGATTTGCAAAGATATTAAATCATGCATAAAAGAATTCATAGAAGAATCAAATATTGTTCATAGATAATATTGATCATAAACCCACAATTCGGCGGATCTCGACAAACACACCGCAAAAAGAATTACATCAAATAGATCTCCAAGAGAATCGAGGAGAACTTTGTATTGAGATCCAAAGAGAGAGAAGAAGCCATCTAGCTAATAACTATGGACTCGAAGGTGTGTGGTAAACTACTCACACATCATCGGAGAGGCTATGGTGTTGATGTAGAAGCCCTTCGTGATCGATTCCCCCTCTGGTGGAGCGCCAGAAAAGGCCCCAAGATGGGATCTCACGGGTACAGAAGGTTGAGGCGGTGGAAATAGGGTTTCGTGGTCCTCCTGGATGTTTTCGGGGTATATGGATATATATAGGAGGAAGAAGTAAGTCGGTGGAGCTGCGAGGGGCCCATGAGGGTGGGGGCGCGCCCTCCTTCCTCGTGGGCTCCTCGCTTCTTTCTTGACACCCACTCCAAGTCTCCTGGATCACGTTTGTTCCAAAAATAACTCTCCCGAAGGTTTCATTCCATTTGGATTCCGTTTGATATTCCTTTTCTGCGAAAGACTGATATACGCAAAAAGACAGCAATTTGCACTGGGCCTTTGATTAAAAGGTTAGTCCCAAAAATAATATAAAAAGGTATATTAAAGCCCATTAAACATCCAAAACAGATAATATAATAGCATGGAACAATCAAAAATTATAGATACGTTGGAGACGTATCAAGCATCCCCAAGCTTAATTCCTACTCGTTCTCGAGTAGGTAAATGATAAAAACAGAATTTTTGATGTGGAATGCTACCTAGCATAATTCTCAATGTAATTTTCTTTATTGTGGCATGAATGTTCATATCCGAAAGATTCAAGACAAAAGTTTAATATTGACATAAAATAACAATACTTCAAGCATACTAACAAAGCAATCATGTCTTCTCAAAATAACATGGCCAAAGAATGTTATCCCTACAAAATCATATAGTCTGGCTATGCTCTATGTTCATCACACAAAGTATTCAATCATGCACAACCCTGATGACAAGCCAATCAATTGTTTCATAATTTTGATGTTCTCAAACTTTTTCAATCTTCATGCAATATATGAGCGTGAGCCATGGACATAGCACTATAAGTGGAATAGAATGGTGGTTGTGGAGAAGACAAAAAGGAGAAGATAGTCTCACATCAACTAGGCGTATCAACGGGCTATGGAGATGCCCATCAATAGATATCAATGTGAGTGAGTAGGGATTGCCATGCAACGGATGCACTAGAGCTATAAGTGTATGAAAGCTCAACAAAAGAACTAAGTGGGTGTGCATCCAACTTGCTTGCTCACGAAGACCTAGGGCATTTTGAGGAAGCCGATCATTGCAATATACAAGCCAAGTTCTATAATGTAAAATTTCCACTAGTATATGGAAGTGACAACATAGGAGACTCTCTATCATGAAGATCATGGTGCTACTTTGAAGCACAAGTGTGGTAAAAGGATAGTAACATTGTCCCTTCTCTATTTTTCTCTCTTTTTTTCTTTTTATCTTTTTATATAGAATTCATCCGGAGTCTCATCCCGAATTGTGGGGGAATCATAGTTCCCATCATCCTTTCCTCACTTGGGACAATGCTCTAATAATGATGATCATCACACTTTTATTTACTTACAACTCAAAAATTACAACTCGATACTAGAACAAAATATGACTGTATGTGAATGCCTCCGGCGGTGTACTGGGATATGCAATTAATCAAGAGTGACATGTATGAAATAATTATGAACGGTGGCTTTGCCACAAATATGATGTCAACTACATGATCATGCAAAGCAATATGACAATGATGTAATGTGTCATAACAAACGGAACGGTGGTAAGTTGCATGGCAATATATCTCGGAATGGCTATGGAAATGCCATAATATGTAGGTATGGTGGCTGTTTTGAGGAAGGCATATGGTGGGTGTATGGTACCAGCGAAAGTTGCACGGTACTAGAGAGGCTAACAATGGTGGAAGGGTGAGAGTGCGTATAATCCATAGACTCAACATTAGTCATAAGAACTCACATACTTATTGCAAAAATCTGTTAGTTATTAAAACAAAGTACTACAAGCATGCTCCTTGGGGGATAGATTGGTTGGAAAATACCATTGCTCGTCCCTGACCGCCACTCATAAGGAATACAATCAATAAATCAATCATGCTCCGACTTCATCACATAACGGTTCACCATACGTGCATGCTACGGGAATCACAAGCTTTAGAACAAGTATTTCTCAAATTCACAACTACTCAACTAGCATGACTCTAATATCACCATCTTCATATCTCAAAACAATTATCAAGTATCAAACTTCTCATAGTATTCAATGCACTTTTTATGATAGTTTTTATTATACCCATCTTGGATGCCTATCATATTAGGACTAATTTTATAGCCAAAGAAAATTACATGCTGTTCTAAAAGACTCTAAAAATAATATAAGTGAAGCATGAGGGATCAATAATCTCTATAAAATAAAACCACCACCATGCTCTTAAAAAGGTATAAGTGAAGCACTAGATCAAAATTATCTAGCTCAAAAGATATAAGTGAAGCACATAGAGTATTCTAATAAATTCCGATTTATGTGTATCTCCCCAAAGGGTGTTGAGGGAGTCCTAGATTAGGGGGTATCCGGGAAGCCGGACTATATCCTTCGGCCGGACTGTTGGACTATGAAGACGCAAGATTGAAGACTTCTTCCCGTGTCCGGATGGGTCTCTACTTGGCGTGGAAGGCAAGCTAGGCAATACGGATATGTATATCTCCTCCTTTGTAACCGACCTTGTGTAACCCTAGCCCCCTCCGGTGTTTATATAAACCGGAGGGTTTTAGTCCGTAGGACAACATACAATCATACCATAGGCTAGCTTTTAGTGTTTAGCCTCTCTGATCTCGTGGTATATCAACTCTTGTACTACTCATATTATCAAGAATAATCAAGTAGGACGTAGGGTTTTACCTCCATCAATAGGGCCCGAACCTGGGTAAAACATCGTGTCCCCTGCCTCCCATTACCATCCGCCTTAGACGCACAGTTCGGGACCCCTACCCGAGATCTGCCGGTTTTGACACCGACATTGGTGCTTTCACTGAGAGTTCCACTGTGTCGTCGCCGTAAGGAAGGATGCCTTGTCTCGTTGTTAAAAACAACATTACCGCCGGGGGAGCTCTGGCTGTCGGCCAAACTCTCTGGCTTGGCAGTTTCATCATGACCGCTAGCTCGGCCGCTGCATCGACGATGACCTCTCGGGTCATCAAAAATATCCTCCACGTCGGCTCGGAATTCGCCGAGCAGATGGATCCAATGGAGCTCTCTTCCCTAAATGAGCTCTTGGATCGTATCGCCACCTTGGGAGTCGCTATAGACTATGATCGGATTGGTCTTAAACCCGATCAAAGGGAGATTAACTCTCCACCGGTCACCCATCATATTGCGGTGGTGGAGGAACAATGCGGCGATTCTTCCTCTATCTTGAGGACTAACTATGTCCGGATTCCTGAGCTCTCCGAGCCGGATACCCGTTTACGGGAGGACATCACCCAAGCCCTGAACCTAGAATCAGGCAGCGGGCCAGACTTATCGGGCAACACTCCGGAATCTGAACTTCCAAGATTGGAAACTCCTCGGCCCCTGGGTCTCAGATTGGGTAGGGGTTCGGACCTAAATCCACCCACCCACCCAGACATAAATGATCTTTCCCACATCAAGCAAGAGCCCCATGAAACAGTACATCATTATTGGGCCAAATTCCTCCTTGTGATGAACAAGGTTAAGGACTGCCGCGAGGAAGACGCGGTCTCATTTTTCTGCAATAATTGCACGGACAAAGGAATCCTTAATGCCTTAAGTTGTCGTGACATATCACGCTTCGCTGACTTGGCGTCCATAGTACGAAAGTACTATGCGATGGAAAGCGCCTGGAAAACCGAAATGAAATTTTGGGATAATCCAGCTCGGAATATACACCCAGTCCGAAGTAAAAGGGTGCACTATCATAAGACACCCGAGTTAGTTACAAAGAAACAAAAACCCTCTACAGGGCATGGAACCGTATTGGAGGGATGGCTTAACGGACCCTGCAAAATTCATAGTACAGCGGATACCATACCAACACACAGCCTTAGAGCATGTTGGATACTCCGGCAGGTGGCCAAAAGTGGCGAGGATCTTCTCATCCCAAATGCCACAGAGCACCATATCCCGTGGATAACAATACGGTATTAACAGTCTTTGAAACCTTCGCATCAAATAATAGGCGCAAGCGAACACTCCGCAGCCTCGCCGAAATCTGCCATGTGGCAGCAATAAATCCATGGAGTGACATGGCTATTACATTCAATGCCAGTGACGAACCTAAATTCTGAACAGCCCGAGCACAAGCTGGACTGGTCCTCAGTCCAATTGTGGACGACTTTCGACTCACCAAAGTACTTATGGATGGCGGAAGTGGATTGAACCTCATCTATGAGGAAACTCTTCAAAAAATGGAAATAGACTGGAACTGCATTGAGCAAAGCAGCACAACCTTCAGAGGAATCATCCCCAGTCGGGAAGCACGCTGTGCTGGGAAAATCACACTAGATGTGGTATTCGGCACGCCAGAGAACTATAGGTCCGAAGAAATTACATTCCAAGTGGGCCCGTTCAGTAGTGGATACCACACCCTTTTAGGACGGGAGGCGTTCACGATCTTCCAAGCCATACCCCATTATGGGTAAGTGAAGCTCAAAATTCCCGGGCCCAACAGAATCATCACCCTGGCTAGTGATCCGGACACAGCACTCCACGCCGAAAACAAAACAGCCGCATTGGCCCTCGAGGCATTATCCGAAGCCCTTTTGGCCGAGGAATTAACCGCGCTATGCTCCACAATGGACAAGGACGACGTGATACTTAACAAGAGATCCAAGTCCACCTCTTTTAAACCAGCGGATGGAATAGTCAAATTCCAAGTCCACCCAACGGACCCTACAAAAACAGCCTCCATCGGGGAACAGTTAAACCCCGCCGTGGACGCCGCGCTACGAGAATTCCTGCGCGAGAATTGGGACATATTCACCTAGCACCCTTCAGACATGCCAGGAATCCCACACAGGCTAGCCGAGCACAGCCTCAATATCCTAAAGGGATTCAAGCCGGTCAAGCAGGCACTTCGGCGTTTCTCTGATCCTAAGAGACAAGCTATGGGAGAGGAACTAGCCAAGTTATTGGAGGCCGAATTCATTTGAGAAATAAAACACCCGGACTGGCTAGCAAACCTGGTGATGGTACCAAAGAAGGACAAATCATGGCGCCTGTGTGTCGATTTCAAGGACCTCAACAAGGCTTGCCCAAAGGATCCCTTCCCCCTCCCCCGCATTGATCAAATTATCGATGCTACAGTAGGACACGAGTCATTGTGTTTCCTTGACGCGTACTCCGGCTACCATCAAATCAAGATGGCGGAGTCCGACCAAGCCGCAACGGCATTTATCACACCATACGGCCCCTTCTGTTTCAACACAATGCCTTTTGGGCTCAAAAACGCCGGCGCAACATATCAGCGCATGATTCAGACATGTCTGGAGAAACAGATCGGCAAAACAGTAGAAGCATACATAGATGATCTGGTCGTCAAAACCAAACACGTCGAATCTCTAATAGACGACTTGAGGCTCACATTCGACAACCTCTGAACATACGACATCAAGCTCAATCCGGAAAAATGCGTTTTCGGCGTACCAGCCGGAAAGCTCCTGGGCTTCATTGTCTCCAATAGAGGAATTGAAGCTAATCCGGCGAAAATCCGAGCTCTGTCACAGTTGGCCATCCCAACGGACCTCAAAAAAATCCAGAAATTAATTGGATATGTGGCGGCTCTAAGCCGCTTTATCTCCCGCTTAGGAGAAAAGGCATTACCCCTTTATCGCCTCCTTCGACGCACCGAACACTTCAAGTGGATGAACGCTGCCACAGCCGGATTGGAAGAAATAAAAGCCATACTGGCAACCAACCCAATCCTGGCGGCGCCAAACATCGGCAAACCAATGTTGTTGTACATTGCGGCAACTCATCAGGTTGTAAGCACGGTGCTCGTCGTCGAACGAGCAGCGGACGGACATAAATTCCCTCTTCAAAAGCCGGTATATTATGTATCCACTGTCCTCACTCCATGCAAATCACGGTACCCACATTATCAAAAGATAGCCTATGCGATATTCATGGCATCCCGGAAGCTGCGACACTACTTTCAAGAGTGTTCGATTACAGTAGCCTCGGAAGTGCCACTTAATGATATTATAAACAACCGCGATGCCACGGGCCGGATTTCCAAATGGGTCATTGAGCTCCTCCCGTTCGACATAACATACAAACCTCGGCGAGCCATTAAATCACAAGTATTGGCCGACTTTGTTGCCGAATGAACGGAAGCCGAACTCCCTAAAAAGTACGGTGCATACTCCAATTGGATCATGCACTTCGACGGCTCCAAAATGTTGGCTGGTCTGGGGGCTGGCATCATCCTGACGTCCCCAACCGGAGATACAGTGCAATATGTACTGCAGATACTATATACAGACTCCAACAACACAGTCGAATACGAAGCCCTGATACATGGTCTTTGGATGGCAGTTTCCATGGGCATTCAACGCCTGGAGGTGCGTGGGGATTCAAACCTCGCAATATCCCAAATAAATGGAGACTTCGATGCCAAGGATCCGAAGATGGCGGCCTATCGAATCACCATCCTAAAGATGTCAGCTCGGTTCAAGGGGCTCGAATTTCACCATCTGGCTCGGGAAAACAATCAAGCGGCGGATATCCTCGCCCGCATCGGCGCAAAACGCGATGCGGTCCCCCCCCCAACATCTTTTTGGAGAGGTTGTTTAAGCCATCTATGGTATGGGAAGGGGACACCGGTAATAATAGTCCGGACCCAACCAAAATGCCCGATACCGAATACTCTGACATAATCAGAGGCTCTGCCACCGAAATAACACCTTTAGCCCACGTAATAATGGCCATCATTGCCCCGTGGACAGAACCATTCCTGGCCTACCTAACTAGGCAGGAACTTCCCGAGGACCAAAATGAGGCACGCTGCATAGTGCGGCAATCTAAAGCCTACAGGGTCCATGAGGGAGAACTGTATAAAAAAGCACTACCGGAGTCCTTCAAAAGTGCATCTCCGAAGAGGAAGGGCAGAAAATTTTGGCAGAAATTCACGCCGGACTCGGTGGCCACCACGCTGCAGCCCGGGCCCTTGTAAGTAAGGCCTTCCGTACAGGTTTTTATTGGCCGACGACCCGGGCAGACGCACAGGACTTGGTCCAACGCTGCGCCGGTTGCCAACTTTTTGCAAACCAAAGCCACATGCCACCCACCGCCCTCCAAATAATCCCCATTACCTAGCCCTTTGCGGTCTGGGGGCTTGACATGGTTGGACCCCTTAAAGGGGGAACCCATAAGAAAAAATACTTACTGGTCATGGTGGATAAATTCACCAAATGGATAGAAGCCAAACCTGTTAAAACGGCCAAATCCGGACCGGTGATAGACTTCATATCGGGGTTTGCACACCATTATGGCGTCCCCCACAGCATCATCACTGACAACGGCACGAACTTCATGGTCAACGAGGTAAAACTCTGGTGCAGCAACATGGGCATCAAGCTCGATTATGCTTCTGTCTATCACCCACAAACCAACGGCCAAGTCGAGCGAGCAAATGGTCTTATCATGAGTGGCATCAAACCCATATTAGTGCAGTCCTTAAAGGAGTCTAACACGCACTAGGTAGAGGAGCTCGACTCCGTACTCTAGGGGCTGCGGACCACGCCGAATCATACTACCAGATACACACCCTTCTTTATGGTGTACGGCGTAGAGGCAGTTTTGCCCTGCGACATAATTCATTACTCACCTCGAGTGCGCATGTACGAAGAAAGAGAAGCCAAGCTCGATCGGCAGGACAGTCTGGACACCCTGGAGGAGGAGCGCGACGTAGCAAAAGCCCGTTCTGCATTCTATCAGCAACAGGCTCGCAGATACCAAAGCAGAGAAGTACGGGCCAAAACTTATAACGTTGGTGAGTTAGTTCTACGCCTGCCGGAGAAGAAAAATACCAAGCTCGAGCCCAAATGGGAAGGTCCCTTCATTATTGACCAAGTTCTGACTGGTGGAGTGTACCGTCTGCGGGATGCATCGAATAATCGACCTGAGTCGAACCCATGGAATGCAGCCAGGCTCCGAAGATTCTACGCCTAGCGCCGGACTCTATGTTCATCCCCTTCCTCTGTCCATTTTTGCATATACATTATCTGTCTTTTTCTCTTTCTTTCTTCTATTCTTTCTCAAGGCCTTCAAGGGCCAACTTGTGCCTCGCTTGCACAATATAGACGCGCTAACTGCGTTCATTATACCTGGGGGCTTCTTACATAGAAGCTCAATTATCTATCTGGGCTTCATGCCCCGCACATGTGTTATTCTTCCGCATGTACCTTTTCTTCGCCACTATATGCATCGATATGACTTAAGTTTTGGCCAAGCTGGGTTGCCTGGCTCTTGTATTTATGCCCTACGTTCCCGTTAATTCGGCTAGGGCATAAGGGGAGCACCTCTGCGATTGTTACTGTCGGGTCAGCCGGATGTGTACCTTAGACTGGGTGAAGCCGAAAGCTAGCGTTCTTAAGGGAATATTCAGTCGGCGAACAAAAAATGATTTTTATTTATTTTCCATATATGCCCCTAGGTGTTTTTGCCTGCGGCTCCGCTCGCAGTCCGGACATGCACTTTAGAGCATGTGTACCCAGGGAAAGGAACCCCTAACGGAACTATTCTCCCTGGAAGATGTTTCTTACTGCCCATGTAATATAACATAACTAGTTGGGTACTTGTCTGTTCAAGCACTAATGACCCCTACGCCTGGTTTCCATGCATACCCTGGTTCTTATATAACTGAGTGGGTATTCGGACACACTCCGGACTATCGGGTCCCGAGGTTGAAGCGAAAAGGTCCGCCATGACAAATGATTTACAATCCGGCTAGAAGGCATTATACATGTCACTTTAATTACATAGTCATGTAGACTGACTAAATTCCTCTTCTATACCATCTAACAGGCGGTCTAGCCTACAATCCTGTTGGGAATACTTTGTGGCTAATTCTACTTGCCCATAGACTAAGCTAACGGGGATCTCTTTCCCATCGGGCCCCACAGGTCCAACCTCATCCATGTGGTTTGGTTCAGCCTTGGTATACCGCATCTTCACCATGGCCCAGGCTTCCCTGGCACCTTGATGGTAGGTCGATATCTTCCATAATCGGAAGCGCCGCCGTGCTCCCTTGAGCTTCTCCGCAAGCTCTCCAATGCCTTATGGCAGGGAGACCGATGGCCACAAGGCCTGGGAAATACCTTGCATCACCTGCCGAACTTGTTCGTGCAGTTGTGAGAGCTCGGATAGAAGATCACCCGCAGAAGCGGGCATCTCCTCCACGGGACGACCCCTCAGCATACCTGCAGACATAACTCTGTTAGCCGGCTTCTCCGCCATCCCCTTTTTAGGGGTTCGTTCAAGCACTTACTAAAAATGCCGCGTCGAAGGCGCTTATTCTCCTTCTATGAGTCCGCAAGCTGGGCTCGAACATCTTTCAGTTCCACGCTCAGCTTGGTATTGGCATCTTGGAGATTGTTTTTCTCCCGCCTGACCTCAGTCAGCATGTGTTCGCCATCCTTTAGCTGTCGTACGGCATGCTGATCCTTCGGATTCTCTCCGGATTCATCTGCAATATCTATTGTTAGATCTGCAGCCACGCCGCATGCTATATGGTACCTATCATTCTTTGAAACAAATGTTACCAGCTGGGGACTTTTTAGGTTCCTTTAATGCGGCAACGGCGGCCCGAAGTTGGGTCTTGCATTCCTCCAGCTCCTGTGACAGTCGAGTATTCTTCTCTGCAAGAACCTGCACAATAGATGATCCTTAAATCAGTTCTGCTAACTGTTTCAAGTCTCAGGGGCTACCGATACATATAATCGTCAGATTTGCTTACCCGTACATCCCTTACATACTGGTCTGTGGCTCTGGCTAGACCATTTTGAGCAGCACAGAGGTACGCGTCTCCAGAATTGAAGGCATCAAATGCCTCTGGGGAGAAGCAAGCGTCACGGAGTACGGCTCGACGACGCCTATGATTCATGGCGCTCTCCACTTCTGAATTTGTAGCGGATAGTCTATCTGCATCCTCTGTAGGAGGAGTATCCGGCGTTCGCCCCATGTCGGCTTCCGCCTCTATGTCCGGTCCTGGAGCCCGACTGGTGGAAGCATGATCGGCAGCCTCACTGGACATATTCGAGCGAGCGTTTTTTCTGTTAAAGAAACATGGACGTCATTACATTTTGAGAAAGACGACAACCACGGAGCGGGGTTTTTGTCATACCTCTGCGCCGGCGTCTCCGTCCTGACCGCCTTCCTTTTTGGCATGCCCGGCCTCGGTGCCTCTTGTTGACGAGTTGTTGCGGGTTCGGCACGGCGTCTCGAAGACCTTCCCTGTAAAAAACCATATGTATATGGTAGGTGAAGTGTCTAAAAGGGGATCCTAGTTTTTGGAGTTGGGATTTTGGGTTTTTCTAACGTGCGATGCAGGAAGCAGTCCGGGATAGTCGGCCGTAATGGCCACCATGGCGTCATCACAGCCTAATTGATAGAACTGCCGGTCTATCAGCTCCATGAATATGTCTGGATCTTCTTCGAGTCCGGGACCAAGGGCCCGGTCAGGGTCCTTTGGTTGTGGGGATGGGCTGTTGACCTCCCTTATGGCTTTTCACAGTTCCTGCCGCACAATGGCAAGGTGAATACCTACGACAAAGAATGCGGGAAGAATGGGAGTAGGGAGATCTAACTCACCCAGCTTGGAGTTTGTACATGGAGAATCCATCCCGTGGCTTGATGCGAACGAACTCCTCTTCCTCTCCCTTGAACAACTCGGACAAAATTTTTGCTAAAGCGGCAGCGTTGTTCGGACCCTTACGCCCGCAACGGGTGCCATCATCTTCCCCGTTAAAACACCATAGGGGGTGCCCTCGATGTTGAAGTGGCTGCACTCCCCGCATTATGCATATTGACATAACCTCGATTACTGTCAATCCTGATTGAGCCAGCGCTTTAATTCGGTTCATCAGGTAAATGACTTCTCCGTTGTCTTCCTCCTGGGGGCTCCGTGGGCGCCAACTTCGACGTTTCTTCAGAGGAGCATCGTTGAACTCAGGAAGACCCCACCGAATAGGGTCCGGAAGGGGGACGTCCTCCATATAAAACCATTCCGAAGGCCAGTCTTCGGACGTCTTCTTCAGAGTACCGGACAGGTATCCGGTTTCGGCGATACGCCATATTTCGGCTCCGCCCACTTGATAAAGTGACCCCTTCTATGTGCGGGGGACGAGGCAAAATAACCTTTTCCATAGCTTGAAATGAGCCTCGCAGCCCAGGAATAACTCGCAGAGGGCAACATAGCAGGCGATGTGTAAAATGGAAGCAGGGGTGAAATTATGCAGTTGGAGGCCGTAAAACTCCAGGAGCCCGCGGAGGAATGGATGAATTGGAAATCCGAGTCCCCTTAATAAGTAAGGAACTAGGCATACCCGCTCCCCCGTAGAGGGGCTGGGGAAGCTCTCCGCTTGCTCCTCGCCATTGTAGGTGGCGAGCCCGGCTCGGATGGGAACCATATACGCTAGAGGGAGAAATCCCTTGGTCTGCAGTTCGACTAATCGACTGTGTGGGACAGAACACCTCTCCCAATCAACGGGCTTTGGGCTACGGGGGCGGGAGGAGGAGCTGCGGAGGTCGGCCATGCTGGAGTGGATCTTTCCGAAGCGTGGTCCGACGGATTCTCGCTGGGGAGGGTGATATGGATTGGATCTAAGAATCCCCATCCCTTCAATAGACAATTTATTTATCTGGCTAGGGGGTGAATGTAAAACTGCCCTGGCTCCTCGTATTCATTCGACGCGTGGAAGATAGCCCTTATTGGGCGTGGAAGCCAAGAAATCCAACATTTATGGTGTCGAACACTACTTGACAAACATTCGAAATTTGGAGAATAACCCGCCTTGCAATGTCGAAGACAATACTGCGTGTCAGAATTGACGTCATTGAATCCTGGTTCGGGGGCTACTGAGGGAGTCCTGGATTAGGGGGTCTCCGGGCAGCCGGACTATATCCTTTGGCCGGACTGTTGGACTATGAAGACACAAGATTGAAGACTTCTTCCCGTGTCCGGATGGGACTCTACTTGGCGTGGAAGGAAATCTAGGCAATACGGATATGTATATCTCCTCCTTTGTAACCGACCTTGTGTAACCCTAACCCCCTTCGGTGTCTATATAAACCGGAGGGTTTTAGTCCGTAGGATAGCATACAATCATACCATAGGCTAGCTTTTAGGGTTTAGCCTCTCCGATCTCGTGGTAGATCAACTCTTGTACTACTCATATTATCAAGAATAATCAAGCAGGACGTAGGGTTTTACCTCCATCAAGAGGGCCTGAACCTGGGTAAAACATCGTGTCCCCTGCCTCCTGTTACCATCCGCCTTAGACGCACAGTTCGGGACCCCCTACCCGAGATCCACCGGTTTTGACACCGACAGGTGTGTACAGCAAGGATGATTGTGGTAAACTAAAAAGGAAAGACTTAAATCATACAAGACGCTCCAAGCAAAATACATATCATGTGGTGAATAAAAATATAGCCTCAAGTAAAGTTATCGATAGACGAAGACGAAAGAGGGGATGCCTTCCGGGGCATCCCCAAGCTTAGGCTTTTGGTTATCCTTGAATTTTACCTTGGGGTGCCTTGGGAATCCCCAAGTTTAGGCTCTTGCCACTCTTTATTGCAAAATCCATCAAATCTTTACCCAAAACTTGAAAATTTCACAACACAAAACTCAACAGAAAATCTCATGAGCTCCGTTAGTATAAGAAAACAAACCACCACTTCAAGGTACTGTAATGAACTCATTCTTTATTTATATTTGTTTTAAACCTACTGTATTCCAAATTCTCTATGGTTCATACCCCCCGATACTAGCCATAGATTCATCAAAATAAACAAACAACACACTAAAAACAGAATCTGTCAAAAACAGAACAGTCTGTAGTAATCTGTAGGTTTCGAATACTTCTATAACCCCAAAAATTCTGAAATAAACTGGTGGACGTGAGGAATTTGTCTATTAATTATCTTCAAAAAGAATCAACCTAATCGCACTCTCCAGTGAACAATGGCAGCAAATATCGCGAGTGCTAAAGTTTCTATTTTTTACAGCCAAATCGCAAAGACTTCCCCCAAGTCTTCCCAAAGGTTCTACTTGGCACAAACACTAATTAAATGCATAAAACCACATCTAAACAGAAGCTATATGAATTATTTATCACTAAACAGGAACAAAAAAACAATAAACAAAAATAAAATTGGGTTGCCTCCCAACAAGCGCTATCGTTTAACGCCCCTAACTAGGCATAAAGACAAGAATAGATCTAGGTATTTTCATCTTTGGTATGCGATCCATAAGTGGCTCTCATCATAGATTCATAAGGTAATTTAATTTTCTTCCTATGAAGGTGTTCCATGCCTTTCCTTAAAAGAAATTGGAATCTAATATTTCCTTCTTTCAATCAATAATTGCACCAATCGTTCTAAGCAAAGGTCTACCAAGAATAATATGGCATGTAGGATTGCAATCTATATCAAGAATAATGAAATCTACGGGCACATAATTCCTATTTGCAACAATAAGAACATCATTGATCCTTCCTATAGGTTTCTTAATAGTGGAATCCGCAATATGCAAATTTAAAGAACAATCATCAAATTCACGGAAACCTAACACATCACAAAAAGTTTTTGGAATCGTGGAAACACTAGCACCCAAATCACATAAAGCAAAGCATTCATGATATTTAATTTTAATTTTAATAGTAGGTTCCCACTCATCATAAAGTTTCCTAGGGATAGAAACTTCTAATTCAAGCTGTTCTTCATAGGATTGCATTAAGGCATCAATGATATGTTTGGTAAAAGCTTTATTTGATCATAAGCATGAGGAGAATTTAGCACGGATTGCAACAAGGAAATACAATCTATCAAAGAACAATTATCATAATTAAATTCCTTGAAATCCAAAATAGTGGGTACATTGCTATGTAAAGTTTTGACCTCTTCAAAACAACTTTTACCAATTTTTGCATCAAGATCTAAAAACTCTGAATAATTGGAACGCCCTTTAACTCAAGTTGACTCATCTCCAGTCCCATCACTATCAAGATTCATATTGCAAAACAAAGATTTAATAGGAGACACATCAATCTCTTTCAGATCTTCATTCTTATTATCGTGAAAACTAGAAGAACACGGTTTTATAAAGCAATCTTTTTTAGCACGCATCCTAGCGGTTCTTTATTTGCACTCATCAATGTAAATTCTCATGGCTTTGAGAGACTCGTTGATATCATGCTTAGGTGTAATAGATCTAAGTTTCAAAGAATCAACATCAAGGGAAATTCTATCCACGTTCCTAGCCAACTCATCAATCTTAGGCAATTTTTCTTCAAGCAAAGCATTTAAATTCTTTCGCGAAATCATAAATTATTTAACACTAGTCTCAAAATCATAGGGCATCTTATCAAAATTTCCATAAGAGTTGTTGTAGGAATTACCATAATTATTAGAGGAATTACTAAGAAACGGCCTAGGATTAAAATTTCCTCTATACGCGTTGTTACCAAAATTGTTCCTACCAACAAAATTCACATCCATAGATTCGTTATTATTATCAATAAAAGTAGACAAAGGCATATCATTAGGATCAGAAGAAACACTCTTATTAGCAAACAATTTCATAAGTTCATCCATTTTCCACTTAAAACATTAATTTCTTCTATAGCATGATCCTTTTTACTAGTAGATCTTTCGGTGTGCCATTGAGAATAATTAACCATAATATTATCTAGGAGTTTAGTATCTTCTTCTAAAGTGATTTCCATAAAAGTTCCTCCCGCGGCCGAATCTAAAAAATTTCTAGAAGCAAAATTCAATCCAGCATAAAAAAATTGTATGATCTCCATAAGTTTGTGCAATTATGTATAGGGCAATTATGTATCATTAATTTCATCCTCTCCCAAGCTTGTGCAACATGCTCATGATCAAGTTGCTTAAAATTCATAATATCGTTTCTAAGAGAGATGATCTTAGCGAAAGGAAAATACTTAGAGATAAAAGCATCTTTGCACTTATTCCATGAATCAATACTATTTTTAGGCAAAGAGGAAAACCAAGTTTTAGCACGATCTCTAAGAGAAAACGGAAATAGATTCAATTTAACAATATCATTATCCACATCTTTCTTCTTTTGCATATCACATAAATCAACAAAGTTGTTTAAACGGATCTTTCATAACAAGATTCAGCAAAGCAGTATTAATTTCACAAGATTCAACATCGGTAGGAGGAGAAATCGGAGTGCTAAGAAAGTCATTATTGTTGTATTGGGAAAGTCACACAATTTAGTATCATCTTGAGCCATCGTGACAAACAATCAATCCAGCACACAAGGAAACAAGAGGCAAGAAAAAAAGACGAACGGAAAAGAGGGCAACCGGAAAAGAGGGCGAATAAAACGGCAAGGGTGAAGTGGGGGAGAGGAAAACGATAGGCAAATGGCAAATAATGTAATGCGAGGGATAAGAGTTTGTGATGGGTACTTGGTATGTCTTGAATTGACTTGGTGCAACCTCCCCGGCAACGGCGCCAGAAATCCTTCTTGCTACCTCTTGAGCATGCGTTGGTTTTCCCTTGAAGAGGAAAGGGTGATGCAGCAAAGTAGCATAAGTATTTCCCTCAGTTTTTGAGAACCAAGGTATCAATCTAGTAGGAGGTAACACACAAGCCACCTAGTACCTGCACAAACAAACAAGAACCTCGCAACCAACGCGATAAAGGGGTTGCCAATCCTTCACAGCCACTTACGAGAGTGAGATTTGATAGAGATAATAAGATAAATATTTTTGGTATTTTTATGGTATAGATTGGAAAATAAAGATAGCAAAATAAACAACGATAGAAATAGCAAGTTGATAGGAAAATAACATGATGGAAAATAGACCCGGGGGCCATAGGTTTCACTAGTGGCTTCTCTCGAGATAGCAAATTCTACGGTGGGTGAACAAATTACTGTCGAGCAATTGATAGAAAAGCGCATAGTTATGAGAATATCTAGGCATGATCATGTATATAGGCATCACGTCCGCGACAAGTAGACCGAAACGATTCTACATCTACTACTATTACTCCACACATCGACCGCTCTCCAGCATGCATCTAGAGTATTAATTTCATAAGAACAGAGTAACGCATTAGACAAGATGACATGATGTAGAGGGATAAACTCAAGCAATATCATATAAACCCCATCATTTTATCCTCGATGGCAACAATACAATACGTGCCTTGCTGCCCCTGCTGTCACTGGGAAAGGACACCGCAAGATTGAACCCAAAGCAAGCACTTCTCCAATTGCAAGAAAGATCAATCTAGTAGGCCAAACCAAACCGATAATTTGAAGAGACTTGCAAAGATAGTAAATTATGCATAAAGGAATTCAGAGAAGAATCAAATATTGTTCATAGATAATCTTGATCATAAACCCACAATTCATAGGATCTCGACAAACGCACTGCAAAAAGAATTACATCGAATAGGTCTCCAAGAGAATCGAGGAGAACTTTCTATTGAGATCCAAAGAGAGAGAATAAGCCATCTAGCTAATAACTATGGACCCGAAGGTCTGTGGTAAACTACTCACACATCATCGGAGAGGCTATGGTGTTGATGTAGAAGCCCTCCATGATCGATTCCCCCTCCAGCGGAGCGCCGAAAAAGGCCCCAAGATGGGATCTCACGGGTATAGAAGGTTGCGGCGGTGGAAATAGGGTTTCGTGGTGCTCCTGGATGTTTTCGGGGTATATGGATATATACAGGAGGAAGAAGTAGGTCGATGGAGCTGCGAGGGGCCCACGAGGGTGGGGGCGCGCCCTCCTACCTTGTGGCCTCCTTACTTCTTTCTTGACGCCCACTCGAAGTCTCCTGGATCACGTTTGTTCCACAAATAATTCTCCCAAGGTTTCATTCCGTTTGGATCCTGTTTGATATTCCTTTTCTGCAAAACACTGAAATAGGGGGGAAATAGCAATTTGCACTGGGCCTTTGGTTAATAGGTTAGTCCCAAAAATAATATAAAAAGTTATATTAAAGCCCATTAAACATCCAAAACAGATAATATAATAGCATGGAAAAAACAAAAATTATAGATACGTTGGAGACGTATCAAGACTCATCACCAAAACTAACACCGACAATTTGTTTCTCACAATCTATCTTAGCATTAAGGGTGTTCAGGAAAGGTCTACCAAAGATAATGGGACAAGAATCATCTTGTGGGGAACCAAGAAAAAGAAAATCAGTAGGGTATTTTATTTTCCCACACAAGACTTCAACATCTCTAACAATCCCAATTGGTGAAATAGTGTCTCTATTAGCAAGTTTAATAGTAACATCTATGTCTCCTATCTCTGCGGGTGCTATGTCATTCATAATTTCTTGATATAAGGTGCAAGGAATAGCACTCACACTAGCACCTATGTCACATAAACCATGATAACAGTGACCTCCTATTTTAACTGAGATAACGGGCATGCCAACAACAGGTCTATGTTTATCCTTTTTATCAGGTTTGGCAATTCGAGCAGCTTCTTCAAAGAAGTAAATAACATGCCCATCCATATCTTCTTCCAAGAGATCTTTAACCATAGCAATACTAGGTTCTACTTTGATTTGTTCATCGGGTTTAGGTGTTCTAATATAGCTTTTCTTAACCACAGTTGAAACTTTAGCATGTTCCTTTATCCTAACAGGGAAAGGTGGTTTCTCAATATAAGCAGAAGGAACAACTGGATCAACATTGTACATAATATATAGTTTCTTCTTTAACTGGTACCGGTTCTTTGATTTCTTATTTAATAGGTGGGTGATATTTAAACCACTTCTCTTTAGGGAGGTCAACATGAGTAGCAAATGATTCACAAAAGGGGCTACTATCTCAGATTCCAGTCCATATACTACAAAAAAGACACATCCGTGACATTTTGGGCCGAACGGAAAAAATTTCTGTCATACATATGACACTTCTATGACGATAATTGTGACTAAACCTGGTATCATCATAGATGTGGTGGGCTCCTACTTCTATGACAAAAAATCATGACAGAAAATGGGCTTTTCGTCCTGGGCGGGCCGGAGACGCAGCTGCATGACATTCTTTGGGCCGTCCATGACGGAAAAAACCGTGGTAGAAGAGAGGGCGAGGAAAATTTCGGGGAGTTCCCGGTTACGGTGGGAGGTCGGGGGCCGAGCGATGCGCGTTTCTCTCATACACGTACGCACGTGTGTGCAAGGCGTTGCCTCTAACTGAACCCGAGCGAGGCGTTGGGCTCTAACTGAACCCGAGCGATTGCACTGCAGGCTACGCGTTACTGAACCCGAGCGATCGAGCGATGGCTATTAACTGAACCCGATCGAGCGATTCCTTCGCTACTGCTGCTAACTGAAGCCGGTCGATGCTGCCTCTGGATGAACAGTGAGTGTTGCGGGGGGTTGGGTGAACAGTTCCCGGTGGGGGTGGATGAACAGGACCCCGTGGTGTTGCCTCTAGATGAACAGGACCCTGATCGATCGAGCCGGTTGGGGCTGGATGAACAGGACCCCGTGGAGGGCTGGATGAACAGGACCACCCCGTGGAGGGCAGGATGAAAAGTAGACAGTGGAGGGCAGGATGAACAGTAGCCCGTGGAGGGGTGGTTGAACAGGAGCCCGTGGAGAGGGCTGGTTGAACAGTAGCCGGTGGAGTAGCGCGCGGTGGAGGCTGGATGAACAGGAGCCCGTGGATGAACAGTCGCAGGTGGAGGCTAGAGGAGGTCAACTGTGGATGAACAGTAGCTCGTGGAGGCTGGAGGGGGTCAACGGTGGAGATGAACAGTATCCCATGGAGTCCCGTTTTGCGGTACGCCACACCCCTCTCGATGAACAGGACCCCCGTTTCGACCGTAGGAGGTCCGTTTCCTCCATTTTGTGGTACACCAGACCCCTCCTAATCATAAGGACCCCGTTCCGAACGTAGGAGGTCCGTTTCCTCCGTTGTGCGGTACGCCAGGCCTCATTTCCATCACCTGTTCCATCCAAGCCCTCCCGATGAACACGACCACGCATTCCGTTCCGACCTAGCCGGTTGGCTCCCACGCGTTCTGTTGCCTCCCCATGAACACGACGCATTCCGTTGCCTCCCCATGAACACGACGCATTCCATTGCCTCCCCATGAACACGATGCATTCCATTGCCTCCCCATGAACATGACGAACACGCTATTTCTCCGTTCCGACCCAGCCATGTACACGAGCCCTGGCCGTACGTATGCGCGAGTAGGCATTCGAGACCCCGCCCGTATGTACACATACGTGGCCGTATTTTCCTTCTTGCACCCTTGCCGCTGTACGTACGTGTACATGCTACGTACGCGCCTCTACTACGACACGTGCGCACCTCTACATCGACCAGTATGTACGTACACGTTGGCGACCAGAATGACAATGCTACGTACGCTTCGACCAGGTGGGTCCCGACTGTCAGGCACTTCCTTGCCTGCGAAGATGTAGCTGGTGGGTCCCAGCAGTCAGGGGGCGAATCGTTGTTTTTTGCCCGGACGCACTTCCTTGCATGCAAAGATGTAGATGGTGGGTCCCAGCAGTCAGGGGGAAATGTTTTTTTCGCAAAATACGGTGGCCCGTCCGGTGGGTCCTGTTGTCAGGTGGAGGAATAATTATTTTGCACGTAATAAGGAGGCACTTCCTTGCTGCGGCCGTGGACCCAGCTGTCAGCCTCTCCACGTACAGTCCACGTCCCATGGAAGCCGTTCCTTGACCATGTTGACCATGCTGCGCCGAGAGCACTAGGGCAGTGGACAACGGCGACGCCTAGGAAGGGGACGACGCGGAGCCGAGGAAGACGCGGTAGTGGATGCCCATGCGTAGAGGAGTACGAGGGTTCAGTGGTTCGCTGCGGTGTGAGGCTGCCATCGCCGCAGAATAACAGGGGGTGTGGGTGAGTAGAGGGATGGCCTGGCCAGCGGTGAGAGTAGTAGGGGGCGGTGAGGCCTTCGCCGCATCGCAGCCGGCCACGGGAGGCAGGAGCACGAGCCACGAACGACGCTGGTTTGGGCGGCTGGAGCAAGAAGACTAGAGGTTGAAGAAGCACTACGGCCATTGGATGGACATCGTACGGTCACTGGAGCTAGAATCGTGCATATTGACTAAGTTGACAAAACCCTCCGTCCCCGTCAACTTAGTAGGCCCACAAATCGGCCTGCCACTATACTGGGTCCCAACTAACAGGGGGAGTATTCATTTTTTTTGTGCGTAATAACGAGGCACTTCCTTGCGTGCGAAGATATAGCTGGTGGGTCCGAGCTGTCAGCGGCGGTAACGTTTTTTCGCAAAATACAGAGTCCCTTTCGTTGGGTCCCTGATGTCAGGTGGAGGAATCATTATTTTGCATGTAATAAGGAGGCATTTCCTTGCGTGTGGCCGTGGACCCAGCTGTCGGCCTCTCCACGTGAAGTCCACTTCAGATGCATGTCGGTCGTTGACCACGTTGACCAGGCCGCGCCGAGAGCACCAGGGCGGTGGACGACGGCAAGGCTTAGGAAGGGAACGACACGGAGGCAGGGAAGACTCGGCAGTTGTTTCCCACGCGGAGGGGAGTACGACTGTACGAGGGTTTACTGGTTCGTCTACCGTCGCCGGAGAATAACAGCAGGTGTGGGTGAGTAGAGGGATGGCTAGGCCAGCGATGGGAGTACGGTGGGGCGGTGAGGCCTGCGCAGCAATAGAGCCGGCCACGGGGAGGAGGGAGTAGGCAGTACCGCTGGCGCTTGTTTGAGCGGCTGGAGCAGGAAGAGCAGAGATTGAAGAAGCACGACGGTCGTTGGATGGCCATCCAACAGTCACTGCTTGTGCGTCAACCTTTTTATAGGAAAGCCTCAAATCTGTGGAAAATAGCATACAACCCATCTGCCATTATTTCTAACAATTTAAAGCCCATTTGCTAATTATTAAGGTTTTTTTGGAGCCCATATTCTTTTTGTTAGCATTACAGCCCATATTGTGCACACGGTTAAAAATTTATACGAAATTTTGCATATTTCAGTGCGGTCTGAACTATTTTTAATCCCGAAATTTTGAATCACATTCAAACTGATTTAAAAAATGTATATCAATATAAAATCCAACAAATTCTCCACGCAAAAAAATTAATGTAATTTCAAATCTCGAAATGAAAAAAAGATATTTGAAACTAATTGTCGGTTTGATGTGTTTTAAAAATGTACAACCCATTTCTCATTATTGATGGGCCATTTTCTCGGCCAGCCGAATGAAAGCTCTCCTCGTCTTGAAAGATTTGCAGCCCAACAGGCCTGACAAAGCGACTTACTTGGCAAATCACAAAAAAAACTGGGCTGTGGCCATGGACCCAGCTGTCAACCTCTCCACGTACAGTACTCTTCCGATGGAATGTCGTTGGCCACGCCGCGCCGAGAGCACCAAGGCGGTGGACGACGGCGAGGCCTAGGAAGGGGACTATGCGGAGCCAGGGAAGACGCGTCAGTGGATGCCCACGCAGAGAGGAGTACGAGGGTTCACTAGTTTGGCTGCGGTGTGAGGCTGCCGTCGCTGCAGGGCCTGGCTAGCGGTGGGAGTAGTAGGGGGCGATGAGGCCTCGGCGGCAGCACAGCCGGCCACTGGAGGCAGGAGCAGGCGGTCTCCCCGGTGCTGGTTTGGGCGGCTGGTGCAAGAAGAGCAGCGATTGAAGAAGCAGCAGGACCGTTCGATTCAAATCCAACGGTTACTGCTGCTAGAATCGTTTGTTGACTAAGTTGACAAGCCCTGCGTACGCGTCAACTTAGTAGGCCCACAGGTCAGCCTCCCAACCGGTGCGCCCCAGATGTCAGTGGGAGGAATCATTTTTTTCGCGTAATAAGGAGGCAGTTGATTGCGTGCGGCCAGGCTAGCGGAGGGAGTAGGGTGGGCCGGGGAAGCCTGCGCGGCATCACAGCGGGCCACAAGAGGAGGGAGCGGGCAGTCCCGCCGGCGCTAGTTTAGGCGGCTGGAGCAGGAAGATCAAAGATTGAAGAAGCACGTCGGCCGTTGGATGGACATCCAACACTAACTGCTGCTAGAATCGTGTGTTCACCGACAAAGCTTGCGTAAACAAGTCAGCCTCGAAATCTGTGGCGTGTACAGCCCATTTGCTATTATTTTTATAATTTTTACTCATTTTCTAATTCATATGGAATTTATTGCAGCCCGTTTTCCATTTTTAGAATTGCTGGCCATTTTCTGGTCAGTACCAGGGTCAAAAAAATAACTAAATATGTGGGAAATTTTGAAAATACGCAAATATTTGCTGGGGAACGAAATATTCTTAATCCAAAAATTAATAGCCATACTAAAACAAATTTAAAAATAAATTAGTACTATGTCATGTTAAATCCAATGAAATACGTATAAGATATCAATAAAGAACAAAAACAAAAAAAGAAACGTATATCGCATTTGCTATAATTTTTTTGGAATTTTCAACCCCTTTTGATATTATTTTTAACAGACATTGACCATACTCTTAAGCCAGGCCGGAATGCATCCCTCCTCGTCTTGAAAGATTTGTAGCCCAGTAATTCTTGGATATTCTTCAAAAAGAAATACTGGGCTACCTATTTTCCCAAAGAACTAGTGCATGAGCATTTAACTTTATTTATTTATTTATTTACTTATTTATGTTTAGGGGAGCATGAGCATGTACCTGGGCCAGATTCATGTGAGAGCCTCCCTTCCAGTTAATTATGGGCTTCTCTATTGGGTTTTCATCAGTGGGCTGCATGTTATCAACAAGTGGAAAATGTGTTCCGAGTTTCGAAAAAAAAAATGTGTTCCGTACGATAAATAGTATGCGCTACGTACGGTACGGGGCACTAAAGGATCGAACCGTGCAACGACTTCCAAAACATTATGTTTGTCGTTCTAACAACACATTTATTCAACCAACAGACGAAATATACTACTGATTGTACATTGAAAATAGCAGCAGCAGCAACCAGGGCTGGGGGTGCAACAGAAGCAGTAAGCAGGCCAGAAGAGTGAAGATGCAAATCTCTCTTCCAAACCAAACACCAGCCATCATTACAAAAAGGCTACCAAAAAAACAAGTGTATGCATCAAACTAAATAAAGATCCTACTACACCAAGTGTACGCATCTAACTAACTGGCTCAGTTAGACGTTACTATTTATTAAGCTGTGGAGATTGACTGACGGCTTGAACCAGATGGGTGTCTGACGGGGGAAACTCCAGCCAGCAGGTCGAAGTCTGATACTTGCGACCCTCTCTCCTACTTTGGCTGTAAAGCGTGGCGGCACATATCACGGTATGGTGCATGCATAGACGCATGGTACGCTGTGTACACACAGTTTTGCCTGATGAACGAAACCGCGCTGCCATCATGATCCTTGCCGTTAGTTATCTCCTGGTTAATCGGATAATTCAGTCCGACAAACAAAGAGTGTGTACCAAGGCTACTTACCAGGCTCTAGTCAAAAATTCCTGAAGGCCCAGAGAAGCTGAGATCCTGCTCAAAGACCTTGCAGTGACTGTGATTGTATTCCGCGAAACAACACGTCCGGTATGTGCGAACGATCATCAATCTTTCGTCGTCGTCTGATCGAGCTAGGAACCACCTGCAACCGCCATGCCGCTTTTCTTTGAAAGGTCCTGGGATTAGGAAGGGTAGGGACACCAGGCGGCCTACAACATCATATCAAGTTGGAGTCAAATAAAAAAGGGCTCTTGGTTTAGTCAATCTTAAGAACAGCATGTTATGAGTATGAATATTTTTTCAGCAAATGTTGACGGTAATATAAGCAAGCCATCATGATATCATAGGAAAGTAACATACTGCTGTAACAGCCATTTGTAGCGATGACTGGAGTAGGCCAGCAATACGTCCAGCCATAGAAGGAGTCGACAACGTAAATGAATCCCTTGTGTTCAATGGCATCAGAGAACCATGGAGGATGTATGATCCTGCGATGGACGCGCAGATTTATCCACTTACCACAGTGACCTGTCAGATAGGCGAGACCGCGGTTGAAGAACGCAATTAGCCTGAAGTCTTTATAATTCGCAGATCTTGTGGGCACTTGGCAGATTACAACCTTGAGCAAATCAAACTTGGTATCATGTTGGCTACTGTAAGATTCCGAGTATTCTGGGCCGCGGTGCCAAAGCAATGCAATGTTAATCGAAGGAAGGGGGATCAATCGCCGGGTGTAGACCTCCACAAGCATCCAGCTGCCGCGACCGTGGACGAGCACCATCCAAGACGTGTTCATGCCGACCCAGTACATATCGTTAATGTAGTTGAGGCTGACGGGGATCGGATCGCAGTCAAGGGGGTTGATGCTCGCCACCCTATGATCGTTATGCTACGTGACACGCCGTTTCTGAAGATCAGGCGGCATCAGCAAGCAAGGAGCTGGCTTAAAAAGCTCCAGCCTGAGGGCTTTGAGTAAACGGTACAACCCCGACGAGCACTTGGCGGGCGGCATGGTACTGAGATTGTCCACACGCGAAACAATGAGCTTGATTACCTCTGTGGGGAGAGAATTCCAGCCACTCTTTCGGCGGACGCTACTCGGTTCTGCCATTGTTAGTGCTTGGGTTTCGGACGAGGGGGGAGGCGCCTTAGCGGGGATGGAAGATTGGACGAGATTATGTGCGGACAAAGATGGAGAAGCGAATATGTGCTGCGGGAAGTGGACAGGTGATGATGACTACAGCACGCCGCTTGACTTACGAGACACATACCAATAGCGTAGGGTCATGTCGATGCCAGACAACTTGCTTGAGTGATCACAGTACTGGTACTCCCTACAATGTTATGCCCTAACTTGCTTGAGTGGAGTAGTAGAGTAGGACTCTGCTCTACTACTAGCACCATAGGAGTAGTATATTCTAATCTAAAATAGTTACAAACTTCAATGCCCGAGCGTGGAACGACTACGAACCGTGCTCAAAGACCGTGTCTACGTGGTGTTTGGACATCACTACACCACGACACCACAATAACGATATGCATCTGTTGGTATAAGTGTACATTACCGACACTTTATCTGTTCGTAACAATACCGACACACTAATTGTTGATGTTGTTCTCGTCTTCCGATGATCTGTCTGTCGGCAATGGATGGCCGCTTTGCGGACACTAGTAATCGTGCACGTGCAACGCACGTGTGACCTTAGAAAAAAAGGTTTGCGTTAAGTTTATTCTGAACCCTGAACTTGTATGCATACTATTATACCAACTTAAACTTCTAATCCTAAAATCAAAACCCTAGACCTTGTTCTCGAGCTGGCAACAACCTGCAGTCACAGGCTAACCATTCCCTTTCCCTCCAAGTTCCTTAAGGCTTCCATGAAGTTTATTCACACAAAATCGAACTGCAGCCAACATGTATTACTGAGCAAAGTCAAGAGGATCGCCCAAAAAGAAAGAAACAAAGCAGATAGCCTCACATGGACCAGCAGAGAGCAATGGTCTTGAAGATTGCAAAGCATACAAGGAGTAAGAGAAGAAAAGTACTCTTTGTATCTGAATTTTTGCCTTTCTTTTTGTGTGCGCAGGTTGCATCTGTGTCATGTGGAGAATTAACCGAGATCTGCAACGAAAATGGAAACACTTTGCATGTGTTCTCGTGGGTGATGGTCTGAACTCCGAAGCCTATGGACTGAAATGCCTTGTATTTGTAACATTGAAGTTGTCTATTGTATGCAAAGAAAACACCATTATTTTCTTGTTGAATCATCAACGTTGTCTTACTCTGTAATGTGCACTGAAAAAACCAGTGATTCTGCATATACGCGCAATGTGCGTGAACTGTATTCTGCATATTCCTTGGAACCTGACACAAGGCAGTTTGCCCACTTTGGCATGTCACTCTCACAGTAAGTAGTTTAACCAGCATGAGATTACGCCCAAATAATAAGAGCACATGGTTTGTTACAGTTTTACACAAAAGAGAAAGCTTTACTGCAACACACTACTAAATAAGAATACAATCTTTGAAGACAAGCCACCTGTGGCATTAGGGATGTCATCTATACCAGAAACCAATGGCACCTACAGAGCTAAATTCTTCATAGCTCCAAAATGCACAATAAAGTGTCAAGTGCTATTTAGGAAGAACCTAGTACTTTACATTGTTTCACATTGCCCTCACATAGAGCTGGCTATACTACAGATCATATTGTACAGGCATCATTTAATTAATTGAATTGTATCCAGGATACATCATCAGATCACGCCATTTACAATAGTAAATATTACCAACAAAGAAATAATACCAATTAAAAAAATACCTTTGGTTATTGGACGCCATGAGACGAGGCAGCAGCGAGATGGGGGGCGCCATGAGACGGACGGTGCCTCCAGACGTGGATTCTTATCTAATCAAATTCCATCATACAACCAGAACAGAATTAAGAGGGATTTTCTTTAGATAGCTCTCACAACATTGCTCATGAGGCTCTAAAGTCTGAATTCGAGTGTGCCTTGTACTGTAATTGTTTAGCTCATAGAGACAGCCCTTGTGGGATCATAGATTCTATCGGCTGTAGGCAAATGCTGCAGGCTATGAAATTCACGCTATAATTCACTGAAAATTTGGCACCTCTCCCTGTTAAAGAAAAGGTTGCAATGCAGAATAGTGGTATAAAAAATAGAAGATTAAAGGAACTACAAATTACCAAGAAGAAAAAATTAACAAGTGTGAACCAGATTGGTGTTAGCTTTGTGATGTATACTCTCCTACACCCTTCCAAAAATAACAATCAAAGCAAGTGGCTGCAGATTCAAAAAGGAAGGACATGTGTGCAGTTCGTGTGCTCTTGAAATTTTTGGTATGGAAGAATGCATTTTATTTCAGCACAAAAAAGAAGAAGAAAATGATGATATGTTACAGAAAAACAAGTACATACACCAAATTAAAGGAACACATTTTTTATTTGCAAAAAGGCAACCAGGGAACTACGCAATTTAAAGGAACACCTTTAGTTTTATTCTAACCTGGATCCAAGAGGGCATCAAATGCATGAATCCAATATTGTTGACAGTGCCACGGGGCACAGGCAACATTCCCAGCAACTTGATAGAAGATGTGTTGTCGAACACACCGTATTTTGACAGTCATGTACTTGAACCAGTTACAAATTCGTGCTAAATGATTCGTCATTTCTTAATAAAAAGGACAGACAAATGGCAATCTCTTAATATGCTCAATAGAAAAGCATTGCCAAACAAAACTCCACTTGTGCGTCTGACAGATTGTGAGACTGCAAGCGGCCAATAGCTTTCCATGTTCCATCCCACCAGAGTCAGATCCCAACAGGTGGTGTTGATTTAGCCTACAGGAGACAGGAGAGTGAAATCTCATTATAACTCATTGATAAAACATAGACATATTCTGCATCAACTATTGCGGGTACTGTCACACAGAGACAAATAGTAAGTAATATATGAACTCTTGTCAAATGACGATGCATAAACACAACACTATGTTTCTCTTGCAATGCCAAAATTTTCAGTGGTTCCTAGAATTTAGAAAGCTCAGAAATACTATGCATTCATCCATTCCCAGAATTTGAGCAATTAGATTGAGCACACATGTTCTGAACCAGAAAAACTAAGTACTCAGGTAAGGTCACTACGCACCTGGGAGCATGATCTTAGGGAGAAGGCGTTTGATATCAGTCAGCAACCGGGTTCCCTTGTCCGACAGACCATACAACACCATAAGGTAGAGCGAGACGGCGAGAGCCTTGGGGCGGATTTCTTCCGCCTCCCCTTTCCTCTAGCCACCACCTGGCCCTAGAGAGGAGGCCATAAGCCGAGGGCGTCTCCCTCGATCTCCGCAGGGGCAAGAAAGCAAGGAAAAGGAGAGGGGCGGCGCGACAAGGAGCGGAACCTGTCGCCGCCGCCGCTGCCGCCAAACGCAGATTTAACCTGCTACGTCCCACGCCGCCGCCGCTCGACGGAGGAGAGGGACACCGGCGCCGCCGATGCAAGTCGAGCCCGCTGCGTCCCGCGGTGCCGACGCTGCTGGAGGGATGAGAGCGACCCCGGCGGCATCCTGTAGCGGCAGCGAGAGGAGAGAAGAGGGAGGGGGAGGCAGGTGGAATCGATCCACCTGCTGCGGGCGGGTGCGGATGCTGCGGGTGGGCCGCGGACCCCTAATAGGAAGCTGCAGACCACGACGTCCGCTTTGGCAGAACATTTCATCTCAGTCGTTGATCTGATTGGTAGACCATTAACGTGATGTAGATGGTGAGATGTGTTTAAGTTAATTTAATTTAAAGGTCCTGTTTATCCTGTGTACATTTTGTGGTGTGGGTTTAAAACAAATTAAGTTCGTTCTTTTAATAGTAGTATAGATACTATGTGTCGGTATAAGTTTTTTGCTATTAGAATATGTGTCGTTGTTGCTTTGCGATAGAAAGAGTGTCGGTGTATGTTTGGGCCTGGCACACTTATTTCGGACCACACGGGACAAGGTGCGCGCGAGACGCTCCAAAACTGCAAGCCTCCCAGTCCACTCAATCTCCCACCCCCATCGTATCCGTTTCTACCAAGCCACACTCCCACCTGACTGATTTGTGCGCCATGCCTTGGCCTGGGTGTTTTGTGGATTCAGCGAGATGCATATCACTTGCTCTTCCATGGGTGACGTGCCTATCTAGAAACATGCTACTGGTTTTAGTTCAGGCTAGCTTCCTCCTCATAAGTAGAACTTTGCAATTGATCTCAACTTTAATGAGGTTTGACTATTTATAGGGATGTTCTGAAGCTCGTGGACTCTATGCTTGTAGCTGGGCTCAACCTCTTAGGCCTGTCTCTTATCACATTTATATCCAGCATTTAGTCTCAGGGTTTTAGTATTTACTAATTACTACTACCTTTGAAATGATTGGGTCTCAGTCTTGCTATTTCCCTTTGCAGGAAGAACCAGAAAGATTAGCATTCTTGATGCTAAGAATTCACCTAAGATGGCTGGAACACTACGCGGACCGGTTGGGCATGCCAAGACTGGCAAGGGTGAGGTTGCGCTAGTTTCATCCATTTAGAAGAACAATGCCCTGTCTTCTGCTTTCTTACCAAGAACACAAAATGCGCCACATATCACGAACTGGATCTAGTCCCAAGGAAGTACATGTCACTAGACTAAAATGAGTGGTTCTCTCTACGACTATACTAGGAATTGTGGTTCATATACGTACTGAAGAGTAACATGCATCTAGTTAATTGCATTATGCATTATAAGCACATGAATCAGATGGTTGCTTAATTATATAAGCATACAATGTTCACTATCAACAATTAGATCAGTAATAGAAAAAAGAGTGTTCATTCATTGTTTTCAGACAAAATGTTTATACCATGGTTGGCAATGGTAAGGTTCCTCTATTACTTCTCAAAGCAACCACACCTTTTGTAGCTAAGTGTACTAACCAACAGAACCAAATGTGAAAATTATACAAATTAATTAATTGTTAGTATGTGAAACCTATAGCAGCTAAATTCTGCTTATGCTAATAGTCTACATGGCACTTTGATATTGATGCTGCACGCCTGCTGTCAATTTGATTCTGAATTCAGTACTATGTGAGTGAACTAAGAAAGTGTTATTTCTTTTCCGGCTAGTAAAGCATCATTGTGCACTCCTGGAACAACTATCATGAAGTATATGAAACTAATGCTAGCAAAACTACCATGTGTAGTCGCCTCAGGAAAAAGCTGAATTTTGTTTCCCTGCCCAACATTCTTTTGGAATATCCTTTGTACGATGTTTTTTCGAGCTAGTACAGGTAAAGATCTAGTCGCAAAGATAAGTAAGTTTGTTTCTAATCTACTACATCTTATATGTTTAGTGGTACGAAGGGAGCTTCTATATATGCAAATATTCCATTCTCAATTGCAACATAACTGTTCAGTCGAGCTACTGAACTTGCTGACAGGAAAATGCTCAGGGTTAACAACTTGAAAATTTTCTAATTAACTAAATAAGACATTCTGACAGTTTAAAAGTTTTGTTGTTTCAGCCAGACCACATCCTGTTTGTGTCACTCCTAAGTATACTACACAGAAAGGTGCACTCCGCCCCGCCTGGCTATATAGACACATTCTTCGCGTACAATTTTAGGTTCGCTTGGGTTATGCACTATTTGTTGTAGCGGGGTGGAACCATCTATTTGTAGGGATGCAAGAGGACGCGTACGCATCCGTACATGAAGCAAAAACATAGTAATTCTCGTTGCTTTAATAAATTAAGCTTTGAACATTTTGTGTTCACCTCAGTCCAGATGATATATCTGGCGTGAGCTGGCATGTGCACATGAACTACACACAACGCGAGCCACATGCCACCCCAACGACATGTGCATCAGCTGCCTCGCAGCCATCAGCAAGGCAGTGGCGATAGTTAAAAAAACAAGACAATAAAAAAGGTAAGACGACCCACTTGTCAGCCACTATATATTTGCAGATAGCCCGAGCTTTCGCCAAGGTAGCCACGGTTAAACTTGTAGGGGATTCTCCAGTTACTATAAGAACAGAAGTACACCAGTACCAGTTGGTTTAGGCCACTACAACACTCTGGCCATAGTGGGTGGATAGGATACAACATCTCCAGCATTGGTCGCAGTTTCAACTAGCAGTTCAGTCACCTCATAATAGTTATGGTGTAGTAAGATTTGGGTTAAACATCTGTTTGGTACACGTTGAATTTTGAGTTAGTCTCCAAATAGAAGTAGTTGTAGTGTACATTTTAAGCTTTCCTGAGAGTATTTATTTGTGGTTTTTTAATGGGCAGTTTGGGAGCAACGATCACCTCAAGCTTGCTGTCCAAAAATTAGTATCTCTATTCAGACATGATATAGCAAAAGAAACAATGCATTGATACTTTCCCTTTTTCTTTCATGCTTGCTTGCTATTTACATATTTAACCGTCCAAAATAGGGTCATCGGTCATGTCAGGAATGCCATTGTATTATTACCAAACTTCAACTACTGGCTGTTGGTAATTCTGACAGCTCTATTATTTGCATTGCTAATATATTCCGGTATATATTTTAGACCCTACGATACTTATTTACATCACAAACTAATTTGTCATTTTAATGTTTTATATGCTGGCATGTGTTTCAGCTTACATCTAGATTTGTTTTGCCTTATGCAGAAACTACTAGATACTTCACATCAAGATTAACCATGTCCCTTATTGCTTCAGACATTAGTTATCTTCCTATTGTTATTATACATAGTGATAGAGCTCCATTGTTTCTTCAAAGGTGACATGCCCTGGTGATAGAGTTCCATTGTTTCTTCAAAGGCTCCATAGAGTGTGTAAAGGTTTTTCATTTTATGCCTATTTGGTGCTTTTATCCAACAAGGTGGTACATTCTTTTGCAGGGACAAATGGCAGAAAATAGCATGGTTGACACCTTTTGTTCATACGGAGGTTGATGTTGGCTTGGTGATCAAAGACTTGGTCTCTTCCATAACATTTTGTAGTGGTCATGTGATCAAACATTTGGTCTCTTAGGATCTTAGCCATCAAATTTCGCAACTTGTCTCTGTATGTCAACTTATGTATTTCCTTGATGGTTGTAGCTAACTTGAGAGAAGAAAACAAATGAATCTTTATATATGTTGAATGAATGTATGGTATGGATGAATGACATTTTTTGATGAATAGGAGTGCAATTGTTTGTATATGCATTGTGTACTGAACATGAATGAAATATTATGAAGGTGATTTAATGTAAAAATATGGTGTATTTGCATTAGTGCTAAAATGTAGAACCGTGGCAGCAAATGTGTCGGCAGAAGTATTGGGCGTCGCACTTTCTGTCGACATATCACACTGACAGCTTACATGTCGGCATAACAATGGGCATCTCTATATCTGTTGGGATAGCACATTGTCAGATGATCTGTCGGTGTTGTAGTGTCTGTCGGTGTAGAAATGTCTGTCGGGATAGATCTCATCAGCGTTGTCATAATGTGTGTCGACGTAGATTTATCTGTCGGTAAAGGCCTTTCCCGGCAGGACTGTAGGCGAAAGCTCATTTCTGTCGGGAAAATTCTTTACCGACACTAAATTTGTCGCCTTAGGTGACCTATGTCGACAGATTGTTTGACGCTGCTTTGAGTGTCATGGTGTAGTGCATGGGCGACAACCTCAACGCCAATGGTGCTGCTCCCGTTGCACCGTATGTGTTTCTGTCCTTCCTGTTCGAAATCGTGGTAGAATTCATGTTTCTACTCTGTATCCTACTACTATGCTAGTCCACATGATTAGTTGCGAACGACGACTTCTTCCCGACCTCGGCAACCTCATCCTCGACGACATGGGCGACAACGTCAATGCCGGCAACCAGTGAGATACAGGGTGTAGGAAGCGGTTTGAGAATTTGCATGCCTTTCCAACCAGTGAGATACTCCGTACAAAGTACAACAGAGAAATAACCACAGAGAAGGAAGCTAAAAGTAAACAATCAAACGAGCATTTTTGCATTTGTTTTGCATTGAATCGTTTCACAAGCTTGACTAGTGTTGTTTTTCTACTTTTACAAAAACCGCATCGTAATGTTAAAACATGCATTTGCACGTACATAAGTAATAGTAATACTCCCTCCGTCTAGGTGTATAAGTCTTCCCTCCTTCTTGGTCACGGTGCACAACCGAAGATGACTTATTGACCTGAACGGAGGGAGTAGCACAGTCTGCAAGCATATATCGAGAGAGATGTGTAGTGCGATAGTATATAGTAAAGTTTGTGCTATATGCACGTACTTGCAAAATGCGTACGAATACACAAGGTTTCCAAACTTTCCCTTTTACATACTTAATTAAGAATGCTAAAAATTCCTGAACGTTCGGGATTTATCATTTGCATCCTAAAACTAATGAGATCGCCTTACGAAACAAATATTATACTCCTCCTAAAAGCCACGACGCTCGCAGGAGCGGTTGCGGCGCGCCACGAGTGCCCTGGTGCGCGGCCGTTTCCCAGCGCACCGACACAACGCCTCTTCCTCAGCCTCGCAACTCGCGAGGTGCTGATTGGCGGCTTGCCGGCGGGCGAGCGTGATCTCACCGGTGTGGTGATCCGGCGCCAACAGGTACTCCTCCTCGCTGGAAGCATGCACCCGGTTCACGTACCGCCAAGCGTAGATGAGGCGCTTGGGCCCGACTGCACTCAGGGCGTCGGCACGGGCGTCCTCCGCCACCCTCACGGCCCTCGCACGAGCCTTTTGCCAAAGAGCCAATTGCCTGACTCTCTCGGACGCGACATAGGCCTCCTAGGCAGCTTGTTTCGCAGTGCGCTTCTCTTCCTCGGCCTTCTTCTCCGCCTCTATTTTGGCGCGCTCTGCTGGAGGCAAAGCCTCCCACAAGGCGACATCCATTTCTTTCCAAAGCTCCTCAAGGCTGGGGGGCTCGGCGGGCGGTGCAGCATTCTCCTCGTAGCGGGGAGCCGACGCGTCCTCCGGCGCGCGTGCTGGTGAGATTGGGAACACCGACGCATCCACCTCGACGTGTTGCGGCAAGGAGCGGAACGCCGACGCGTCCTCCTCGACTAGTGGCGGCGAGGAACGGAACGGCGACGTGTCACGTCGCGGCGAGGAGCGGAACACCGACGTGTCCTCCTCGACTAGTGGAGGCGAGGAACGGAATGGTGACGCATTGCGTAGCAGCGAGGAGCGGAACACCAATGCGTCCTCCTCGACTAGTGGCGGCGAGGAACAGAACGGCGATGCGTGACCGTCCACGCGGTGCAGCGAGGGGCTCCTAGGGCTTGGGAGGGGCGATGCCATGGTGGTCGACGTGAGAGGGAGGGGGAGGAGATAGCGATGAACATGAACGTGAGGGGGAGGAGATAGCGATGTCATGGGAGGCGCAATATTTATAGCAAGCAATGGCACACCTATGTAAGATATGGGCTGAGCTGCACTGACTTAACTGCCGGTCCAGTTGCGTCACTGACATGTGGACCAGACCCCTGTTGTGCCCATATGTCAGTGACCGAATGCACCTGTAGTTAAGTAACAGCTACGTGGGCATATTTGTTGGAGTAAATTACAGAGGAGCGAAGGGGTGGAAATATTGCTGGTCACAACGGATTGGACGAGCGTGGGGGAAGGAGAGTCATGCATGCAGATTTTTTCACACGGGGTGGAGTGGTGGGACCGCCGGAGGGAGAAGGAGAGTTTGGCAGGCATATTGTTTCCACACATGGAGAGAAAAAGATTTGGAGATGAACGGGCTTCCTACAGGTATGGGGAACGGTGCATAATAAGTCATCTTGCATGTCGGGCTAGGTATAGTCTCAAGTCATTAAAAACAAACACGCCCCACACATGTTCAAATTTCAAGGTGCACTAAATTATTGCATGCGATGATTAAGGCTGGCCATAATGGTGGTATCTTAGCTGGTATCAGGCTGGTCATAGTGGGAGTAACTTAGCGAGTAACATAGCACACTTCAAGAAATTTTTGCTTATGTGGCAAGTAATTAATGAGAAGTAGTAACATAATATGTTACTATAACATAGCGCTTCCCAATACAAGATGAGTCTACAAGCTAATAAATGAAGCCATCTATGACACTACTACTATGTTACTTTGCACTATGAAGGTAGTAACTTAGACTAGTGTCATATGCATGACACTAGTATAAGTTACTCCCCACTATGACCAGCCTCATGCACACGGGAATAGCAAATATGCTGATGTAGCAAAGAATTAAAGAAGAGAGGGGGGTTAGAGTAACTAGTGTTCATGCATGCATTGGTAAACACATTTTTTGTGGAGAACGACAGCACTAGTTGATTACTTTTGCAAACTTCAAAAACTATTCCACAATGTGTCAACATTCACAATGTGAAATCAATATTTTTACACTCATTATAAAACGTAGTTCTTATACTCATTATAATCAGTACTTCCTCCATCTAGGTGAGCAAGTCATCTTAGATTGTGCACTGTGACCAAGGAGGAGGGGAAAACGAGAGATCTTAATGTTTATTTGCTAATTAATAGCATTGCATGCAATGAACTAACCACTGCATGTCGTGTTTGGTAGTCTCAAGTCATTACAAGCATGCACACCCACATCTCCTATTGGTTGATATGTCAAGAAACACGAAACGAGGTAGAAGTTAATGCACCACGCCTAAGTGTTTTGGGAGTATTGTAGATATTGATATTTTTAGTATAAATTTGGTCGTGGGATTTCATTGATGCCTGTCAAAGCGTTGACAGGTCTGCTATGCGTGACCTGAAGATGAAAGCGTTGAGCATCTTGAAGTTGATCAACAATCTTCAATTGTCAAAGATTAGCCGTTCGGCCAATAAGGTGGCACAACAAGTCAAGACCATGCTACCAGTGCGAGCACAACAAGTCAAGACCATGCGTAAATTAATTATATTTTAGTCATTTTTGTGTTCTAAAATGCCTGCCGGCTCGCGGAAGGACGTGTTGCCGGCACACGCGCGGATTCAATGAAGGCAGGCGGGGCAATCTTAAGCTGGTTGCACACGGCGAGGAGGCGTGCTCAGCCGGGCCTGCAGCGAGTGCGGCCCTCTTGGCCGGCGCGCCGGTTCAATGCCTGCGCTATGAGAGGTCGCATCCGTGTCAGAGCAATCACTCCCTCCAGTCCTTTTTTGTTTGGGTATAACAAAATCTCGTTTTCCATTCACATTTTACAAGTGAAGTTTGTGGAAAAACTTTGACCCAAAGTACGATGGGGACTAGTAAACCAGAATGGAGGTAGTAGTTTTTTTAATTGAAGAAGGGTTTCCCCTTCCAATTTTCATTAAAGAAAACTAGCATCTAAATCTAAACCATAGTATTTGCCCTAGAACTACCAGGTTCAACATCTCGCAACATAAACCCATACAACCTCCATCGCAAAAAAAAACATACAACCATACGCCAAGGAGGTACGTAGTACTATGAATTCCATTTTCGCTCCATACCAATCGTTCTAAAAACTACTTACTACTTATAATGCGCCATTGACAATTGGAACTCTTAACCCCGCTAAAAACGATATTTTAAACGTGGTTACTTGATCTGTGGCAACTGGCGAGCCACCGCGCTCCAAGTCGTTCACCTGTGGTCCCGACCATCAACTCCTACGGATCAAATTATCACGCGAGCTGACTATTCCTACAAAGGTGCTCCACCATGTACCCGGTACCCGCGAAGGCAGCAATCATGCCCCTAAGGTTTTAGGGTTTATTTGTTAACGTCGCCTTTATGTAACACTCATGTGTGCGAGACAGCGAGAGGCCGACTGCGTGCGTGCGCCTCTTCTCTTCGTATATGTACTCCACCGTTTGTCTGGTGTCCAAAAAATTATAATAACTACTTGCAATGTGCCAATGCGTTGCCACACAATCAAAGTAGATTAATACAGTGGCGGAGCTAGATGCAGACTACGCCTGGGGCTGTGCTATGTTGAGTGATAAACTTCTATGATTTTCTATGCTTTGCATGAAGAAATTACAAAGGAAGTTGTTTCTAGGCCTGGGCTATAGCCCTAGCTGGCCCAGGCCTGTTTCCGCCACTGGATTAATACATATTCACCGATTTGATAGAAAAAGAGTCTAGCTTTGAAATACGTATATCACTAAAAATATGTTATGTTTCACTCAAAATATATTCCTTTGGCGGTTTTGATGAGATAAAGGAGGAATGTTGTTGGTTTCAAGATCCGAGAAGTGGTATATGTCTAATTTCTACTCTTACTAGTAAGATGCCCATGCGTTGCACGGAACATCAAGATCTTGTGGGAGAAAAGGATGAACGAGGGAAGGCCTTATCTGCAAATGTGGTGAAGAGTGCGGGTAAATTGCCATATTTTCCTTCCTATCCGTCAGATATAAATCAGACGACCTACATTGCAGGATGGTAGGCTCACCATCATCCCCAACTCTATTTTTTTATCCCTACTCTTATAATAAGCATTACCGGTGATGATTGTGTGCCTGGCATCCTGCAATATAGGCCGTCCGATCTATATCTAACCGATAGGAAGGAAACTATGGCAATTTTGCAAAAAGATACCCACACCCCTCTCCACATTGGCAAATAAGATCTTCCCTCGTTCATCCTTTTCCCCCACAAGATAAACTACTCATACAAATGCATCTTGATGTTCCGTGCAACGCATGGGCATCTTGCTAGTTGCTGCAAAAAGCCCATGTGTGTGAGAGAGAGAGGGCGAGTGGAGGAGGATGGAGTACATGTGTGACAAAGACACAAGGAGTGTGTGTGCGATAGGTAACAGCTTAAAATGAGGTGATAGTGTGTGTGTGCATGATCGAGAGGGTGTGTCTCAAGAAGGGAAGAAAAATCTACATAGATACAAGGAGCGGGAGAGAGACATGTATGCGATGGTGGAAGCACGAGTGTGCGGGTGTATAAACCTATCTAGAGGCTAGCTAGTCGATAAATGTTTGTGAGAGAAATACGAGTCGGGGTGCGAAAGCGAGAGTTTTGTGTGTGTGACAGAGAGACGGTAGTCGGGAAGGGGAGTGGAAGCAGGAGTTGTGCTTGTGTGTCTATGAGAGAGAGAGGAGACGGTAGTCGGGATTGTCTGATCGGTAAACAAATGAATAGTGTCAGTCTGGGATGGACACGAAAAGGAGACCGCAACAAATGTTGTGTCTACAGGAGAGATAGAGAGAGTAATTTTAGTGGTATGAGTCATATGTAGAGACATATAGGGTGTGTGAGATAATCCCATAGAGAGAAAGACAAAGTGAAAGACGAGTGGAGACTGTGTGTTTGGCGGTGAAAAGAAAGCTTAGGTACCGAGTGATACCAGAGAACAATAGAGACGTGAGAGATAATGAAAACTGTGTAATTTATAATGATAGGGAGAGTGTGACACTTCTCAAGGGAGACGTCGAGAGACCATGTTTGCGAGGATAGGAGCAACATGAAGTGAGCGTGCGGGTGAGCTGGGGAAAAGAGAGTGATAGATACCTGAAGGAGCATGCATGCGAGAGAGATGGGTGTGAAAGGAGTGAACAATAAAGGGATTCAAATATTTGAATTCGAGATGATGATACATGTAATCCATACTCGAACCAAAATTGATCTATCAAACATGCATACTCATATGAATTCACGCACATCTATGTTATTTAATATGTAGATATTACTGATCCATACATTCTAGTAGAACATAATTTGGTTAATTTTTTTCGAATTCAACCTTAATATTTTGAGATCGTTGTATTTGTAAATCATATTATACATATAAAGGAGCATAATTCTTTGTTGTGCTTTTGAAAGTATATATAAAAAATGATGTATATAGAATGTAATTCCAATTGAAAATGGATCCCGCCCGAAAAAAATAGAATACAAACGAGATTCGAATTGAGTTGGCACGGTAAACATGCACTCTGCAAAATTTGAACGAAGCGGGGAAAGTCATAGTAACCGCCAGAAACAAAAATCTGCGAGATGGAAATCACTACTGCCTATCCCTGCCACGCAAAGCCTATATGTTGGATTTCTATAGGTTTCGATAGGGGTAGGTTTGTAATTTCACCCAAACGTGACGTAACCGCCTCTCACCCGGATTCATACACGGTGGGCGCCAAAACACAGTGTGTTCTCGGCCGAAATCGACTCCCTCCCCGATTCATATTCATACACGGTGGGCGCCAAAAACAAAATCTCGTCGGCAAATATTCGGTGTATGCGAGATTACCGTCCTATCCCCAACCGACTAGTGTTGCTGTGATGTAGTAGAAATTTGAAACGGGGGCTAAGTTTGTAAATTTCCTTGCATTTGAGACAAGCGCGCCCTGAATACATGGTTCCCCCCTTCCTCTCTACCTCCCTTTTCCCCATTCGTACTCCGTGGGCGCCAAAACACCCTCTCCAACCCACCCTCCTCTGTCCGCCGCTGTCCGCCACCCCATCCACCGCCGTCCTCCTCCACCATGCGGGAGCTGATACCCCGACGCCGTCGTCCATTACAAGTGATCGACCTCTCTCATCCATGGCTTCAGACCGGGATCCTTGCATCCCGCCCTCTCGCTTCATCCCCGCCGTCGTCCACCTTGCCGGCGCCGCTCCTACGACCGTCTCGTCCACCGCGCCCCGCTGCCACCGTTTACCCTCCTAGATCTGCTTCCACGCCACCGACAGCCATCGCTACCGCAGCACCGTCAAATTCTTAGCAGATGTGTACACGGCGCCGCACCAGAGGCGGTACTCTTTCGTATCTGCTCAACTTACTTATCGCAGCAAGAAAATAAATCGCCACTGCTTTACTCTGATTTCTTGTCTTGGTTGCGAAGTTGCCTTTGTCCGGTTTGGACCTTCAGATCCGCCATGGCACGCTCAGCACCATACTCGCAATGCTTATGGTTTTCCCCTTTTATATCCCACACTAGTTAAATCACAGTAGACTAAATTTCAAAATTGGGTTAGTCGATTTTTCAGAGCTCGCCGGAGTTCGCGGTGCGATCGAAGGGGCTCGGGTGGGGACGGTGGTTGTGGGGGCGGTGGTGGGGCCTCGTCGAACAAAGAAAATTCGACGCTGGTGGGGCGGGGGTGGAGGTGGCGGAGGAACATAGGCGGTGGGGCCGGTGGTTCGGCCGGCAGCCCGTGCGGTGTTCTGTATGGAAGCACGGTATGTTCCTTATCAGGAAGGGGAGCAAAGACATATGCAGTCAACAGCTGATAGAGCTGGCCTGTACGTGATCGATAGGCTTTCAATTACTAGCGGCAATACAACACCGTAATTTCCAGCCAGTTCCACTTTCCCGATTTATATATCCTGGTTATGGTGTACCCCTATTATGTACACTATGATCTGCCTAGTTGCTGTGTGCTCTTGTTATCATGGTTTGGCAATAAACTCTCTATATAGTATATTATGAACCTATCATCTGCCAGCTATCCTTACTTTTGGATCCTATTGTTTTGTGTACTTGTGCCAAATTATATAAATGCACCACCACATTACAGCACACATGAGCTCTCTCATCAAAATCCAGTGATAGCACACAAGTGTTTACAGGGGCGCCCCTATATTAGAATATCATCTGTATTACAAAGATAATCTCACAACTATTTATGCTTTCATGGTTCTTAGATATTATGCGCAATTATAGTGAATATCAGAATCCGCGCATCAGAATAATATTGTAGAACACTGCAATGACTTACAAAATTGGCAGCAAGGCATTGAGTGCCATTCTGGAAGCAATGAAACTCGTACGCTCCCCACCTGTTGATTCTTGTTCAGAATATCATCCTAATGACTATTCTAACCTCGAGGAGTCAAAGACAGATGGCCTGTCCTGTTCACCCATCAAGGTGCCTGTTCTAATTTGGCAAGGTTTTATTGATTGCGCGTATCTTGCATATATTGTCTTGCATTTCTTCTACTTTGTTGCACCGCCATCTGCTTAGTTTACTCATCATATATGTCGAGATGCCATGCCCATCCATTATCAATACATATTCCATCTGTCATCATACCATATTTTTCCACTCAAATATTGTTCTTGTGCATCAGACATCAAAAAGGAAGAGGGTGATTGCCGAACCTGAAGGAGCACCAGCAAAGTCCTTGAAAAACATGGTGGTGCCGGAGAAATCAGACAGCACCCCACTTATATTGGCTGTACAACCAGTGACACAAAACGTAGGACCGGCTCCAGTAGACTGTACCCACACTTCACTGGCCACACCACTAGCCCCACCACACAGGACCTGCACTCCAGCAAAAGGTATACCAATTTCATTTTCCATAGCACCAGCTGTACCACAGAAAAATCCCACTCCAGCAAAAAGTACAGCAAGTCCACCGGCTGAAGACCTATCCCAACTGCAGAGACGGCCAATTCCTGCATATTGGAACCCCATTCCATTTATTCCCAGTTTAAAAGACAATAATTTCATTGTTGTTAGGGACTACGTGCATATATTCCCATCATGGGAAGATTATTGTGAAGACAAACACCATTTTCACATCTTCTTGTCCAACTTACCTGTAAGTGCTATTATTCATGGTTATTATTTTCCTGTTTTCTGCTGATTGAACACATCGATGATTTACATTACATTGTTGTAACTAGGCGAGGGTCAATCTGGATAGTCATGACGAGCAAAGCTTGCTTGTGCTTTTCAAGGAAGCATAGTAGCAGTATCGGTGTTACCTGAGGAAATCACACTTTGATGGCAAGTCTATAAACGAATTTCTGGTGAAGTCTCCTGTGCTAAATTTAGAAGACATTGAATGGAAAAACCTTGTTATGCACTGGTCTCGTTCCCAAGATGAGGTATTGTCTATGAAATCACATGACAATTTGAACTTCTACTTTTCCGCATGTGCCTTACAGATCTTTTTTGCAGGAAATCTGCTCAAAGAAGAATTCCGGTTTGACAAGAACGACAGGATATCGCAAATATGCCGCCTGCTGCTTTGCTCTTGTTAGTACATGTTGTCCTGTATCACTGTACTTGCATACATACCTGGTTCATTATGTGACAGCAGTATGCATGATAACTTGCTTATCAATTGTTCACTCCAAATTATCTGATCTGTATGAATGGTTACATTAGTGTAGAATATATCCAATGCCAATGTTTTTTTAGCTCTGCATTGTTCTTGTAAGTACATGTTGTCCTTTATCAGTGCACTTATAATGACAGGTAGTTGTTCATGTACCATCACTCTGCAGCTTATTTTCCTTTGCCCTCCATTTTCTACACATCAAATCTATATTTACTCTTACCATAAGGTTGGTAGTGAAGAATTTTAGCTGTGCATTGCTCTTGGCTGTACCTTTTGCCTCTATCGCTGCACTTACATTTATAGCTACTTGGTTATGTAGCATCACTCTTCATCTTATCTTAAATATTCTCCAATTTTTCGTATATTATCACATCTATATTTACTCTTCACAAAATGTAGAATAAAGGCAATGCTTTTGAAGAAGATTCTGTGGTAAACTTCTTGAATTCCCCCCCCCCATCAGCATGGACAAGACCTTTATAGAGCCTGTCTTCACCAATAATGTAAGTTTGTCCATCTCAAGCCTTCAAACTTTGTTGTATATATTTGGTTAGGCATGACTGCAACAGCTGTTTATTTTTGGTGTTTGCATCAAATTGCTTGTTTAAAGTTTATTATATGTAGTTCATAAACAAAAGTTCGTCCTTTCCAAATTTAAGTTTTCAGTTGTACAACCATGTTCCTTCTTCATACCACGTAAATTAAACTATACAGAGCAAGTGATCTTCTGTTGCACTGCATGTATGCTTCTGTTCTTCATTTGTAATCCAGTGGTGTGGTGAACCTACCCACTACAACACAATGTCATATTCTGCAATGTCTTAACTATGAAAAATGTCATATCATTCTACTATTATTTAAACCGTCTCTTTATTTGCCAATCTGAAATGGTATAAATTGACAGCACACTAACCATTGATACTTATGAGTTCTTGATCTGTAATCCAGTGGTGTCATGAAGCTGCCAACTCCTTCACAATGTCATTTCCTGCCATGTCTTGACCTGAACAATACCATATTGTGTTAATGCAAATTTAAACTGTGTCACTTTATTCGTCAGTAAGAAATGTGATTAATTGTCAGCACTGATACTTTTATGTGCAAAACCTGTCATCTGTCTGCTTATTTATCTTTCAGAGTGAGGAAGATATAAGTGTTGAACAAGCGCAGTCTCATCATCTTGCTCAGCTGCTTGCGCTGCAGCTCCCCGGCAGGGCTAACCTTTCTTGAACTCTATTGAAGTGCTGTCGGTTTTGTATATTATTTTGTCGGCGTGTTTATTTGCACTGGTGGCGATCTTTGACGCCCAGTGTATGTAATCTGCTGTCTGCTTGTGCTTTATTATCATAGTGGCGAACTTTGATGCCCGGTGGATGTAATATGCCATAATTTCTTTATTGTATAGTATAGGTTTTTTCTTATTCATGATGCTGCAGTTATTTTACTGTATATATATCCTATCTTCGCAGTAAACCGGCCAAACCGTAAAATTAAGGTACATAATCGGGCCGTCATGCAATCACCATGTAGGTTGGGCCTGAAACGTGCCGATCAGCTCACGGGCCGGCAGCAGCCCAAAATGAACCCCGACCCATGATTGTGCGATTCAAATCATGGGCTTTTAACAGGCCGAAAAATTGTCTCGGTCCTTCTTTGGCCCAATCAGATATCGGCTGCGAGCAGGCCGGATGCAAACCGGGCCGTATTTAGGCCCAACTATATGACGGGCTTTTAACAGGCTAAAATTAATATAGGGCCAAAATGTTAAACGGGCCCTTAACAGGCCAAAACTAATATCAGGCCGAATTACTAAGTGGGCCTTTAGCAAGTGGGCCCAAAAGCATAGTGTCCAGTTGCCGGGCCGAATCTGATATGGGCCATAATTAGGCCCAAAAACTCTTAAAGGGCTGGACCTGATCTGGGCCGTAATTTGTCCCAGAACGTGGTAGGCTTTTAATAGGCCGGATCTCATATGGGCCACTATTAGGCCCGGAGCGTGGCAGGCCATTAATAGACCGGATCAAATATGGGCCGACATTTGGCCCAAAACATGGCAGCCAGTTAACGGGCCAGCCTACTAGGGTCCTCAAAATCTTGTGGGCCTACAGCTGGACCGGCCCATTAATGTCGGCGAAATCTCGTGGGCCTTTAGCTGGGCCAGCCCATTATGATCCGCAAGAATTTTGTGGGCCTTTACCTGGGCCGGCCTATTATGGCACACAAAAATCTTGTCGGCCTTTACCTGGGCCGGCCCATTATGGCCCGTGAAATCTTGTGGGCCTTTAGCTGGGCCAGCCCATTATGGTCCGCAAAATCTCGTGGGCCTTTAGCTGGGCCGGCCCATTATGGTCCGCAAAATCTTGTGGGCCTTTAGTTGGGCCGGCCCATTTAAACTTGTTGGGCCGTGCCACGTGTTGACGTATCATAGGCGCCTTCAGTCCAGTGAGTGGATGACATCTGTCCCGACGATGAGCCGACACGTGTTTCCTCTAGCCAATGATGATTTTACATGTGGAAAATCCCCATTGGTCGGGGCTGTTAACGGGTTATTGGATCCAAAACCCGACCCGATAGCTTAACGACGTTCCGTTACGGTGGATGCCACGTGTCGGCACCCTTGACGAAAGCACTTCTGTGACGCGCGATTTATCGTCATGGAAGTGGACACTTCCGTGATGATAATTTTGGTAATGTCATGGAACACTTCTATGACAGCACAGGTATGACTATCTTGATTCTGTCATAAATTTATCATGGATGTACATGCATGACAAAAAAAGCGACCTACTGTGACAAACACGTATCATCACGGAAGTGTATTTTTTTGTAGTGATATTTAGTGCTAAACTTTTGAAAAGCATCGGTATCCATAAAAGATTTAACACAATCATACTTAAGTTTAATACCTGACTCTTTACCTTTGTCTAGTTCCCAATCTTCAGAGTTGCGTTTAATTCTTTCCAAAAGTTCCCACCGGAATTCAATAGTCATCTTCATAAAAGAACCAGCACAAAAGGTATCGAGCATGGTCTGATCATTACGAGAAAGTCGAGCATAAAAGTTCTGGATAATAATTTCTCTTGAAAGCTCATGATTGGGGCATGAATATAACATTTACTTAAGCCTCCCCCAAGCTAGAGAGATACTTTCTTCTTCATGAGGCCAAAATATATATATATAATTCCGATCACGATGAACTAGATACATACGATAATTTTTTTGGTGGAACTCCAATTTCAATCGATTCCAATTCCAAGATCCAATATCATCGCATAGCCTATACCATGCCAATGATTTTCCCTTCAAAGATAAAGGGAAAACCTTCTTCATAACTTCATCTCCGGGTAAACCTGCAAGCTTGAACAATCCACAAATTTGTTTTACATATATCAAGTGCATATCAGGATGTTCGGTTCCATCTCCTGCATAAGTATTAGTTAGCAGTTGTTCTATCATTCCCGAAGGAATTTCATATTCAATATTTTAAGTAGGTGCAGTAGGTTGAGGGGTAGCTAATTTTGGTTCTGGTCGAGGTGAAGATACCTCGAACAAACCCCTCAAAGGATTGTTTTCCATAGTAACAAGTGACAATAAATTTCAGCACACTATATAAATGTTTCCTTACCAAATTCCACTTACCAAAGGTGCTTCACTCCCCGGCAACGGTGCCAGGAAATAGCCCTGATGACCCACAAGTATAGGGGGTCAATTGTAGCTATTTTGGATATGTAAGAGTGTCGAACCCAACAAGGAGCAGAAGGAAATGACAAGTGGTTTTCAGCAAGGAGATGTCTGCAAGTGTTGAAATTGTAAGTAACAGAGTAGTTTCATAGCAAGATAATTTGTAACGAGCAAGTAACGATAGTAGTAACAAAAGTGCAGCAAGGTAGCCCAATCCTTTTGAGGCAAAGGACAGGCCAAAACAGTCTCTTATGATAAGCAAAGCATTCTGGAGGGTACACGGGATTCTCATCTAGTCACTTTCATCATGTTGGCTTAATTCGTGTTTAGTACTTTGATAATTTGATATGTGGGTGGACCGGTGCTTAGGTGTTGTTCTTAATTGAACAAACCTCCTACTTATGATTAACCCTCCCACAAGCATCCGCAACTATGAGAAAAGTATTAAGAATAAATTATAACCATGGCATTAAACTTTTGGGTCCAATCGGTCCCTTACAGAATAGTGCATAAACGGGGGTTTAAGCTTCTGTCACTCTTGCAACCCATCATCTAATTGCTACTCCACAATGCATGCCCTTAGGCCCAAATATGGTGAAGTGTCATGTAGTCGACGTTCACATGACACCACTAAGGGAATTACAACATACATACTATCAAAATATCGAACACATATCAAGTTCACATGGTTACTTGCAACATGATTTCTCCCATGAGCTCAAGAACAAAAGTAACTACTTACAAATGATAATCATGCTCGAGATCAGAGGGGTATTAAATAGCATATTTTATCTGAACATATAATCTTCCACCAAATAAAACCATATAGTAATCAACTACAAGATGTAATCAACACTACTAGTCACCCACAAGCACCAATCTATAGTTCCGGTAACAAGATTGAACACAAGATATGAACTAGGGTTTGAGAGGACATGGTGCTGTTGAAGATGTTGATGGAGATTTCCCTCCCCAAGATGGGAGAGATGTTGGTGATGATGATGATGATGATATCCCCCTTCGGGAGGGAAGTTACCCCGGCGAAATCGCTCCCCCAGAGGGCAAAAGTGCTCATGTCCAAGTTCCGCCTCGAGACAGCGGCGCTCCATCCCAAAGTCCTCTCCTTATATTTTCTAGGTCAAAATGACTTATATACAGGAAGATGGACACCGGAGGTGGGCCTGGGTGAGCACAACCCACCAGGGCACGCCTGGGCTCCCTGGCGCGTCCAGGTGGGTTGTGCCCACCTGGTGGGCCCCCTCTAGTGGTTATTTTCTCCAATATTCCTCAAATAATTCATAAAAAATCTCCGTGAAGTTTCATCTTGTTTGGAGTTGTGCGGACCTGACGTAGCTTTTCCAGGTCCAGATTTCCAGCTGCCGGAATTCTCCCTCTTTGTGTATACCTTTCATATTATGAGAGAATAGGCATTAGAATTACTCTAAAAAGCATTATTATGGATAAAAATATTATAAATAACAGTAAGAAAACATGATGCAAAATGGGCGTATCAGTGTCCCTCGGGATAAAGTGCTTCCTGAGTCATTTTACCTCCTCTAGTTGCTACTCTAACAGCAAAGTCATGTATGTTATTGTTCATTTCATCTAGCAACTCTCTTTGAGATTTAGCAACTTGCTCCAACTGGGTTTGAACCATAGAGGTATGTTTTCCCACACCTCTAACATCATTTGAGATTCTAAATAACAAGTCACTCAAGCGAGCAATCATATCAGAATTGTATTTCAATTGTTTCATAACATTTGCATTGAAGTGATCTTGTTTTCTAATGTAGTTTTCAAACTCATAAAGGCATTGGCCAGGGTGCATATTGTGAGGATTATCATTATCATTAAATTTCATTAGAGAATTTACCTCTACCACCTTAGGTGGTGGTGGTGTATCAAGCCCATGTATTTCTTCAATAGGAGGTAAATGTTCGACATCCTCAGCTTTAATACCTTTTTCCTTCATAGATTTCTTGGCCTCTTGCATATCTTCAGGACTGAGATATAATATACCCCTCTTCTTCGGAGTGGGTTTAGGCAGTGGTTCAGGAAGAGTCCAATCATCATAATTTTTCAATATGTTATTCAATAATTATTCAGCTTGCCCAATAGTCTGTTCCCTGAAAACACAACCAGCACAACTATCTAGGAAATCCCTAGAAGCATCGGTTAGTCCATTATAGAAGATATCAAGTATTTCATTTTTCTTAAGAGGATGATCAAGCAAAGCATTAAGCAATTGGAAAAGCCTCCTCCAAGCTTGTGGGAGACTCTCTTCTTCAATTTGCACAAAGTTAAATATTTCTTGTAAGGCAGCTTGTTTCTTATGAGCAGGGAAATATCTTTCAGAGAAGTAATAAATCATATCTGGGGACTACGCACACAACCAGGAGCAAGAGTATTGTACCAAGCTTTAGCATCACCCTTTAATGAGAACAGAAATAATTTGAGAATATAGTAATGGTGAGTTTTCTTATCATGAGTAAAAAGGGTGGCTATGTCATTCAACTTAGTAAGATGTGCCACAACAGTTTCAGTTTCATAACCATGGAATGGATCAGATTCAACCAAAGTAATTAACTCTGGGTCGACAGAGAATTCATAATCCTTATCATCAACAAAGATAGGTGAAGTAGCAAACTTAGGATCATATTTCATTCTAGCATTCAGAGATTTTTTCTTTATACTTGCATAATAATTTCTCTAGATCATCTCTATCCTTACAAGCAAGAATGTCTCTAGTTGTCTCCTCATTCATAAAACAACCTTCCGGTACCTTAGGCAATTCATATCTAGGAGGGTTAGTTCTAGTAGGTGTTTCAAGATTTTCAGTTTCAAGCTCATCATCAGTTTCAACAATATCATGTTGTCTTACTCTAGCAATTTGTTCATCAAGAAAATCACCTAGTGGCACATAATCATCATCAAGCAAGGTACTAGCATCACCATATATAAGTATCATTCATAGCAGAAGTAGCATCATCAATAACTTGCGACATATCAGGATTAATAGCATGTGGTAGTGTTGCAAGTTTACTTATAACAGAAGGTGAATCTAAAGCAGAGCTAGATGGCAGTTCCTTACCTCCCCTCATCTTAGAGGGATAAATCTTAGTCTTAGCATCCTTTAGATTCTTCGTAGTGATAAATTGATAATAATCCCAAGTGACTCAACAAATATAGCTATGCTCCCCGGCAACGACGCCAGAAAAAGGTCTTGATAACCCACAAGTATAGGGGGTCGCAACAGTTTGCGAGGGTAGAGTATTCAACCCAAATTTTATAGAATCAACACAAGGGGAGCCAAAGAACACTTGCAAGTATTAGCAACTGAGTTGTCAATTCAACCACACCTAGAGATTAATTATCTGCAGCAACGTGATCAGTACCAAAGTAATATGATAGTTTTGATAGTAGCAGTGACAATAATAGTAACAGTAATAATGATAGCAATAGTTTTGTAGCAAGTGCAACAATAATGATAGCGGTAGTAACTTAGCAAGAACAATATAAGATAAATTCGTAGGCATTGGATCGGTAATTTGTTGGATGATATTCATCATGTGACAGTCATAACCTAGGGCGATGGGGCACTAGCACTACAAAAAAATACACTTCATGATGCTATGTGTTTGTCACAGTAGGTCACATTTTCTGTCATGCATGTACATGCATGACGATTTTATGATAGATTCAAGATAGTCATACCTGTGTTGTCGTAGAAGTGTTCTGTGACATTACCAAAATTATCATCACGGAAGTGTCCACTTCCATGACGATAAATCGCGCGTCTTAGAAGTGCTTTCATCAAGGATGACCAACACGTGGCATCGACCGTAACGGGTCGCCGTTAAGCTATTGGGTCCGGTTTTGGATCCGATAACCCGTTAACAGCCCGGACCAATGGTGATTTTCCACGTGTAAAATTCTCATTGGCCGGAGGAAACACGTGTTGGCTCAACGTTCAGACATATGTCCTCCACTCATTGGATAGGAGGCGCCTATGATACGTCGACACGTGGCACGGCCCAACAGAGGCCCATTCCGGTGAAAAGGCCGGCCCAGCTAAAGGCCCACCATGTTTTTTCAGACACTAGTGGGCTGGCCTGTTAACAGCCTGCCATGTTTTGGGTCAAATTTAGGCCCATACCAGATCAGGCCCGTTCACAGCCTGCCATGTTTTGGGCCAAATTACAGCCCATGTCGGATCAGGACCATTGTAACACCCCGTATGTAACCTGCCATATCTGTATTCCAACTCTTGCCATTTTTTGGCACTAAGTTATGATGTTTCCTTGTTGTCGGGTTTTTGTCTTCGTGTGCTTTTATCCTTGTCATGCATCTCATATCATGTAATCATGTGCATCGCATTTACATACGTGTTCGTCTCATGCATCCGAGCATTTTCCCCGTTGTCCGTTTTGCATTCCGGCGCTCCTATGTCCTCCGGTGTCCCTTTCTACCTCT